>NC_087064.1:44313345-44373550 GCF_963678635.1 Symsagittifera roscoffensis | reverse complement strand
AAACTCTCAAATGATTCGAGATTGAGGAGGAGGAAGAGGAAGGATCTTGTGAACTTTTTGCTCATGTCTTCTCAAGTTCCTTTTAGAGCTCAGCATTTTTCCGCACTGCTGGCGCGATAGAAGTAGAGTTCGGCCTTGTTTGTTGTACCTGTTACCTTGTACTGAATTATTTCAGGAAAATTTCAAGATTGAAGTAAAACTGGTTGTGAAGAACTAGTAAGAATTTTGCGAGTAAGGATAAGTAAAAGCCATTAACGAGAGTTATACTTCGCCGTGAACTTGGCAAAATTACTTTCCTTTCCAAGAGCAGGTTCTATAAACAGCTTTAATCTCTAGATATCTCATCACTTTGTTCAACTGCAAGGATTTTGTATATAAAAACACTAATTCATTTACAGCCTCAGCCTCAAGTTTGTGTTGTTAACTTTGAGGGGCAACGACAAAACTTTTTTTCAGGTTTGGCAACTTTTAGAAGGGGACTGGCTTAGACCTACAATTAACATTTCACCACTAAATTACAAAGTGATTCAGATTGAGCCTAAAACTTTTCCTGACTAATTTTAACTTGGAAACAGTAATTTCTAAATGACTTCAAGCGTTTCTCTTGGTTTGCTTAAATAGGCATGACAAAAAGTAGAAATTTGAGGTAAAAGAGTTTCGATAATAAAGCCCTTAACTATATAACTTAGTTGAATTATGAGATAGTAAATTTAAATCGATATATCGAAATCAAAGTTTTTTTCATGTAATTCAGTGTACCGTGAAACAATTCATATCATGTTCATCGAAACATTAAGGCATGGCCTTTTGGTTTGAAGGGCAATAGCTAACCCGGCGATGCTCGTCGCTACGCTCCTCCGGAACGCCTCCCGTTCTGTAAAGTCAAGTGAAAAAAAAATGTTTCTTATCGAATTAAAGGAAAACCTCAAACTTTTTATGTTGTGAGAAAATTAAAAGTAAATGAACTAAAATTATCTTTAATTTCTATTGAAAACAAAAGAAGAAATTTTATATGACCTCCAGCACAATTCTTCTGGTCGTGTTCAAAACGTATAAAAAATATAATTTTAAAAAAAGTTTCCGTCATTTTTACCGTTAAGTTTTGATTCTCATTTTAAATTCCAGTGAATATGTGACCTGAAATTTTTAAGGCTATCTGACGCTTAATTAGGAAAAGCGTAAAAAACAAAAAACGTTTAAATCCAAATCTAGGAGAGAAGACGCTTTAAAATGTGTTTTTTTTTAGAGAGAAAATCTGATTTTTGTGTAAGTAACAAAAACAAATGGGGAAAAATGTCTCCAAATCCATTGATTGTACCTTCAATCATTTTGAAATGATTTTTTGAGCAGGTTCAAGAGTTATGTTCACTTTTTGAAAAAGAAATCAAAAATTTTCACAAATTTAACAAAAAAAAAACTGTCAGTTATACATGCAAAACATTTATACAAACGTATATAAAGCAGAATTTTGGCTTAAAACACTCTCTGTTACTTTGCGTAAGACCTGGCTAACCCTTCTGGGCACAAAACAGAATGAGAGAGATTAGGGAGTATTTGAGAAAAAAAAGCCAATTAAAAACGGTTGGACTACCAACATGAAAGTTTTGGACGATTCCATATTTATCTTTGTTCTGAAAAGAAAGCAAAATCCTCAAAAGGATATTCCAAATGGGATTCACTAAAGAGCAAGTCTTTGTATCTCTCTCGTTCTTGGATTCTTTCTCAAACAACATTTTTGGCGATAAATTTTTGTCTTTAGATTTTCAAGTTTTTTCCTAATTTTTTAGTAAACAAACTTTAATTGATCTAGTCGGCGAAATAAAATCTGAGACAAAAAACATACTCACGGTCATGTTGAAACAAGTTGAAAATCAAATCAAACAAAAATGAAAACATAAAATCTGTGGAGTAGATTAATAATTGAAACAAAAGAAAATTTTTTGTTAAAGTTATAAAAGCTCTCGAGAATGTAGTTTTCTTTTTTTGGGGGGGCATTGCAAGCTGATTTAGGAGAGTTTCCTTGAATGAGATCTGGGGTCACTAGATCAGTTGTCTCCGCTCTCATTGTCGATGAAACCCGAGCATCCGAATAGAAAGTTGATTGTTCTGGATTTGAAACTGCTCCCCTAACAAACGACTCGCGAGACATTGCTGTCGGAATATCCCAATACGATTCACGCTCTGCATAATAACGAATACATCTCGCCTGATTTTTATACAAAGGGATTGACTTGCAGTCATACTCGACGAGAATTTTTCGGGGAGATTGCTCGAGCGAGGTTGTGTCGTTTATCCAAAATTAAAACGCATAGGTGGCAGTTATCTGCTAAGAGTCTGGTTGAGTATGCCTCCCATTTGTAAATGTGTTATGATTTGAAGTGTTATGCTCACACACATTTTCGACTACTGGGAATGGGGAAGGACTTACGACAGAAAATTGATTAGGTCGTGTTTGAAAGAAGTCGAAGTTCAAAAAGTTTCTCCGGACCTTACAAGGAGAAACTAAGTATAACAAATTGCATACAAATTAGAGTTGCAAATAGTTTACATCAATCGCGAGTTCTCCGGCAAGCTAGCTTATAATATATTTTCAGAAAAAGTTACAAATTTTTTATCCTCTGACTATATTATAGCTCAATTTTTTTCAACACAACTTTAAATTCTTTTTGAATACAATAGTTCCAGCATAGTTACAATCAGTGTTAATCAAGCTTGCAAACTTGAAAATTGAAGCGAAAACTGTTGACGTTTTTTGTTCAAGTTTGATATTAACTAGTGAGCCAAGACGAGGTTGTTTAGTTATCTTTAAGATCAGATTATAATTACAACAGTTCTGCAAAACTTGAATAATTACATGGGAAACTCAGTCGGATTTTACTCTGCAAATTTCGTTGATTTTTTGGAAGCTGAATCAAGACCAATAGAGACTTATTATCATAAGGTAAAATTTCTAGTCTTGCAACATTACTATTTTTTCAACGTGCAATTAAAATTAGTTTGAAGTAAAAGAAATCCAAAAAACTTTGCTGAAAGTTACTTACGGCCAGATTTTTTAATCACAACAGAAGTTCTTGGATTATACAATTGCATAAAAACTGCTACTCTTGTGCTCTCATGTCACTTCACAAAAAGTTCTTTCTCACTTCATGAAATGGTCGGAACAATAAGCAGCCATGTTAATCCAGAAACGAAATTTCAAAACGAAACTTTCATTTTAAAAAAACTGCGGATTTTTTAAAATCAAACTATTTAAATCCTGCAATAAACTCACAACAGTTACAATTTTTTCTGGTCGCATTCGTTGAATTAGTTATGAGGAAGCCCAAAAATACTTGGTTCCTATACGACGTAAAATAAACAATTTTCAATGAAATGAACAAACAAAACTTTAGGAGGTTTTCCTTGAATGAGATCTGGGGTCACTAGATCAGTTGTCTCCGCACTCATTGTCGATGAAACCCGAGCATCCGAATAGAAAGTTGATTGTTCTGGATTTGAAACTGCTCCCCTAACAAACGACTCGCGAGACATTGCTGTCGGAATATCCCAATACGATTCACGCTCTGCATAATAACGAATACATCTCGCCTGGTTTTTATACAAAGGGATTGACTTGCAGTCATACTCGACGAGAATTTTTCGGGGAGATTGCTCGAGCGAGGTTGTGTCGTTTATCCAAAATTAAAACGCATAGGTGGCAGTTATCTGCTAAGAGTCTGGTTGAGTATGCCTCCCATTTGTAAATGTGTTATGATTTGAAGTGTTATGCTCACACACATTTTCGACTACTGGGAATGGGGAAGGACTTACGACAGAAAATTGATTAGGTCGTGTTTGAAAGAAGTCGAAGTTCAAAAAGTTTCTCCGGACCTTACAAGGAGAAACTAAGTATAACAAATTGCATACATATTAGAGTTGCAAATAGTTTACATCAATCGCGAGTTCTCCGGCAAGCTAGCTTATAATATATTTTCAGAAAAAGTTACAAATTTTTTATCCTCTGACTATTTTATAGCTCAATTTTTTTCAACACAACTTTAAATTCTTTTTGAATACAATAGTTCCAGCATAGTTACAATCAGTTTTAATCAAGCTTGCAAACTTGAAAATTGAAGCGAAAACTGTTGACGTTTTTTGTTCAAGTTTGATATTAACTAGTGAGCCAAGACGAGGTTGTTTAGTTATCTTTAAGATCAGATTATAATTACAACAGTTCTGCAAAACTTGAATAATTACATGGGAAACTCAGTCGGATTTTACTCTGCAAATTTCGTTGATTTTTTGGAAGCTGAATCAAGACCAATAGAGACTTATTATCATAAGGTAAAATTTCTAGTCTTGCAACATTACTATTTTTTCAACGTGCAATTAAAATTAGTTTGAAGTAAAAGAAATCCAAAAAAACTTTGCTGAAAGTTACTTACGGCCAGATTTTTTAATCACAACAGAAGTTCTTGGATTATACAATTGCATAAAAACTGCTACTCTTGTGCTCTCATGTCACTTCACAAAAAGTTCTTTCTCACTTCATGAAATGGTCGGAACAATAAGCAGCCATGTTAATCCAGAAACGAAATTTCAAAACGAAACTTTCAGTTTAAAAAAACTGCGGATTTTTTAAAATCAAACTATTTAAATCCTGCAATAAACTCACAACAGTTACAATTTTTTCTGGTCGCATTCGTTTAATTAGTTATGAGGAAGTCCAAAAATACTTGGTTCCTATACGACGTAAAATAAACAATTTTCAATGAAATGAACAAACAAAACTTTAGGAGGTTTTCCTTGAATGAGATCTGGGGTCACTAGATCAGTTGTCTCCGCACTCATTGTCGATGAAACCCGAGCATCCGAATAGAAAGTTGATTGTTCTGGATTTGAAACTGCTCCCCTAACAAACGACTCGCGAGACATTGCTGTCGGAATATCCCAATACGATTCACGCTCTGCATAATAACGAATACATCTCGCCTGATTTTTATACAAAGGGATTGACTTGCAGTCATACTCGACGAGAATTTTTCGGGGAGATTGCTCGAGCGAGGTTGTGTCGTTTATCCAAAATTAAAACGCATAGGTGGCAGTTATCTGCTAAGAGTCTGGTTGAGTATGCCTCCCATTTGTAAATGTGTTATGATTTGAAGTGTTATGCTCACACACATTTTCGACTACTGGGAATGGGGAAGGACTTACGACAGAAAATTGATTAGGTCGTGTTTGAAAGAAGTCGAAGTTCAAAAAGTTTCTCCGGACCTTACAAGGAGAAACTAAGTATAACAAATTGCATACAAATTAGAGTTGCAAATAGTTTACATCAATCGCGAGTTCTCCGGCAAGCTAGCTTATAATATATTTTCAGAAAAAGTTACAAATTTTTTATCCTCTGACTATATTATAGCTCAATTTTTTTCAACACAACTTTAAATTCTTTTTGAATACAATAGTTCCAGCATAGTTACAATCAGTGTTAATCAAGCTTGCAAACTTGAAAATTGAAGCGAAAACTGTTGACGTTTTTTGTTCAAGTTTGATATTAACTAGTGAGCCAAGACGAGGTTGTTTAGTTATCTTTAAGATCAGATTATAATTACAACAGTTCTGCAAAACTTGAATAATTACATGGGAAACTCAGTCGGATTTTACTCTGCAAATTTCGTTGATTTTTTGGAAGCTGAATCAAGACCAATAGAGACTTATTATAATAAGGTAAAATTTCTAGTCTTGCAACATTACTATTTTTTCAACGTGCAATTAAAATTAGTTTGAAGTAAAAGAAATCCAAAAAAACTTTGCTGAAAGTTACTTACGCCCAGATTTTTTAATCACAACAGAAGTTCTTGGATTATACAATTGCATAAAAACTGCTACTCTTGTGCTCTCATGTCACTTCACAAAAAGTTCTTTCTCACTTCATGAAATGGTCGGAACAATAACCAGCCATGTTAATCCAGAAACGAAATTTCAAAACGAAACTTTCAGTTTAAAAAAACTGCGGATTTTTTAAAATCAAACTATTTAAATCCTGCAATAAACTCACAACAGTTACAATTTTTTCTGGTCGCATTCGTTGAATTAGTTATGAGGAAGCCCAAAAATACTTGGTTCCTATACGACGTAAAAAAACAATTTTCAATGAAATGAACAAACAAAACTTTCAGGCGCCCCAAACTCTACAGGTTGAACAAATTGAGCTCCAAAAAGTAATCGGTTATCCATAAGTGTCTCGTTCAAGTTCGAGGTTAATCTGAAAATAATAATATTTTTATTTTCAAGCCAAAACTTATAACCATACATTCTATGAAAATGTACGTTTACAATGAAGTTCGGCTTAGGAGAATACCAAAAAGGCATCAGCCTCTCCGGTGGCATCTCCATGAGCAAACTGAAATTTACATATCGTCTGTAAATTTAATAAATTGCTGAATTTTGTGTGCATGTGTGCGTGCATGCGTTTTTGTGTCGGTGTTTGCGTGTCTGCGGATGTTAAAAAACTCCTTCTAGGATAATTTTCCTACGACCATGACGCTCTACAAGTGTGAGCTAACGAATATGAAGTTTCATCGGTTAAAAGTTTTTAGGAATTGCTTTTTGCTGTTAGACAATCTGCAGTGGACGCTGTGATTTTTTTTTGAATTAAAGCAGTCATCCTTATTTGCATTTTCATGATAGTTCATCAACACTGTTAAACGGAAAGTTCTGTGTCGGGCCAAAATGTTTAAACAGCTAGTTATACAGATTTTAAATCATCGCAAAGAAATTATATATAACAGCATCATCTATTATAAAATAAATACAACAGTAGTTGCAAAAGAGGTAGAAAGTCACTTTAAAAGTTCAATCCTTGATTTCAACGAAGAAGTCAGAGACATTTATTAAACTGAATGATATGAGGGAGCACACAAGACATCCAAGCTGAGCTGTGATCGATCCCCACTTGACCGCGCTTTCGTCAATTTCGCTGAGACAGTTACTGGTCGTGCAAAACACGAAGAAACCGGAGCTACCTTGAGCGACCCAGAGGAGTATCATCATAGGCTCTGCGACTCTGTATCCAAGAAGAGGTGGGCAGGGACTTCGAGAGGCAATGTATAGGAGCACGCCACACACTACGACGTGCATAATCAGGCAAATGAGCAAACTGACCATTTTTTTCAGCCTGACAAAGTGAGCGAAGATGGCAGTCAGCGGGAACGAAAACGTCCAGCAAGATGCGGACAATATGAAGCATCTCTGACTGTAAGGCAATGTAGAAAACGATTGAAAGGCCGGCATCAGCGTGAAGACGGATCCACTAGCTATGAACCCGGCGAACCAGAGAAAGAACTTGCGTCTCTCAGAGTACATATTGGAGGAGTGTAATGGGGACGTTTCGCTATTCTCAGCTTCCCGCTCTCCTTCTGTGAGTGGCGAATACTTCGCTCTTCGGTCGTATTTGCTTCGGTATATCAGCCACCCGAGAGAAGCGAAACAGATAAAGAAAAGAAACGCTATAAACAGCAGAGCAGTCTGCGGTCCAAATACATAATCTTTTGACAAGGTGCCTTGCGTTGCGACTGCATTAGTTGCTGATCCAAAAAACTGCTTGTAGCCTTGAATGTAGGCAAGTCCGCTAGCGAACAGACCCCCGCATGCATCTCCGATCAATACAGGAGTCATGAAGGACTCTGGGAACATGCTAGCAGTCAGCATGAAAACCAAAGTCATTCGAAGTGAGTCCAATCCCATTATAAAGAAGGCGTTTGCTAGGAACCCGATGCTAAGTCCATCGGAGAATAGTTTTGTTTTGTTTGGTCCTATTGTTTGGTCCCATAAGAAGCAAATAGAAATATTGGAAATAAAACCAAGCCCGTAACAGATAAGACAAGCGGTGATGATCCCACGTTTCAAAAAGAGAGGAAGTAGCAGCAAAGCAGAGGTAGATAGACCTTTCATGAGAGCGAGAATGGAGCCAAGTCGCCATCCTTCGGGTAAAATTGGCACGAGAAATGTCACCTCACTGAGTAGAGAGTCGGTGCATATGAAAGTACCGACCGATGCTACAGTCAGAAGGAGAAAATTCAGCTTGGCAAAGAAGGAATCGCTTGATAGAACAGACGAAAGTCTTTCTGTGGCACCCATGGCACCTCCGTTTATGTATATAAAAAATTAATACTCACTTTATACGATTTTGAAAAAAATACGAACTGAATTTTCAATTATTGGCTGCTGTGAATCCTCAGAGAACGGTTGTAAAACAAGAATCAATTCTCCTTGATTATGTTTATAGTAATGTAAATAATATAGATAGTTTAGTATTTAGATAATGTCATGACAAATCTTTTAAATACAACTCAAATCTTTCATAAGTTGTGTCAGAATGAATAAGATCACATAGTGGTAATCTATAAAGGATTGGCAGGTCGGTCACGACCTTGGTACACAAGAAGACGAATTTAGCACGAATAGCTAGCACACTGATGACGTCATATGAACTAATAAACTACGCCACATCACATTTCTACCTCTCGGGAAAAATTCAAACAACGTTTGAATTTCTTTACATTAAGGAAAACAAAAACAAATTTTATGCCCTCACAGACGATAAACAATACGGCTTGTATCAAATAAACACTAATGTTTTACAAATTAACTGATGTGAATTTTAGCGATAAACAGGATTTTTATAAGTTTGTATCTAAACCAAAGGTTCAAAAGTTTTATTTGTCTGCCCGACGCAAAGGATGGTCGGAAGAACTCTTTTTAGGGAAGCGTGTGAATCTCCGATATAGGCCTTCGGAATTATCGGGGAGAACCACCCGAGACTGTCCTGCTTGGTTTATCGGTTCGGAATCTGAATTAGCCACAACAAAGCGAACAACTTTCTTGTCGGGCGAAGCAGGAGTTGACGGAGGAGTAGACATCGACTGTGATTGAATAATATTCACAGAATGTCTGATGGGGCTACCGTAAAATGTAGTCTGTTTTTTACGTCGAGAAGAGGCACGGGACGAATTCGAAGAGGATGAGACATTTCCATCCGGTTCGGAAATTATGACGGGACCGCCTTGGGTGGAAAGCCCGATGCTGCCACATTTGTAGAAGTTCCTTCTTGAGATTTAGGAATTGAAGATTCATCATCTGATGAAATAGGGATGAGGTCTGGACATACTGGATTTTTAATGACTGAAATTGGTGACTTCGGTTTAATACTAATAAGAACCTCCGTTCCTTGATTTCCAGGCGTGGAAGAGGATGCTGTTAAGTCTACTACTGGAATAGAGTGCTGCGGAGAAGAGATAAACTGTACACCTGGAGCCTCCGAAATTGAAGATTCCTTTGATTTAGTCGGCACAATTTGGCCACGAGATTGAATATTTGAAGATGGCAGAGATGGGAACTTCGAATGAGCAGGAATCTTTAACGTTTTAGCTGTGATGCGTTGCCGAGAACTCGGTTGTTTGAGAGGACGATTGTCTTCTGATGATGACGGAGAAGATGACACAATGGGGCGTTTCTGCCCCTTCTTGACAGGCGTAAGTTGTTTGCCTGAAAAACTTAGGTCGGTTGATTTAAGACGTACCGCCAAATGATTTCTTCTAATCACTTTCCCCTTATCAGAAATATATGTGGACCCAGTAATCCGTACGATTTTGCCCTTAAAAGGTTTAAAAAGTTCTCGTCCAGATTTCCTATTTAGAAATTTCCTAAAAATTTTGACTTTACTTGGTTCATTCAATACTAAATAATCCAAATTACGTTTTGGTAACGACGGGCGAATTTGATCCATTTGCATCTGATTCCTAAATCTAAGGGTACCAGCTGACAAATTAGAGCAAAGGGTGGCTGCGAGGACTTGATTTCTTTCCGTCAGCGTCTTCAAGGCTTTGACTCCCTCTTGGTGGGACAATGACTTTTTCAATGTCAACCACTGATTGGCAGAATGTGCCAGGTTCTCCAGGGCGCGGTAGTGAGGAGTGTCTGAAACTAAATCCGTAGATCCACCAAAATAAGGAGACACCGTCGGGCTTGACTGCCCCTTCCTGACCACTTTTATCCTCGGTCGGCTATCGCACTGCTCCCGACGCTGTTCGGGTGTTAAAAGATCCCGTTCCAACTGTTGGTTATCTAAATTAACGCCCGTAGATAAACGCTCAGCCGCAATGGATAGCTCCGTATTCGGAGGACGGCCAAAATGAAGCTCAAACGGTGAAACCCCAGTAACAGAATTTTTTGTAATCCGAATATCTTCAATAATATTCCTAAGAGTATCTTGAATATTTGAAAAATCCGAACTTAACCGGGAGGCGCCTAAACGACGTTTGATCGTTTGAATCGACCTTTCTACTAAACCGCAACCACGATGGTCCCCCACCGGGCAGAAATATTGAGCAATATTTTTTTCTCGACAAAAATTTTGCACTAATTTGTTCTAAAAACCAGAGTATTGGTCAGTTTTTATAGATTTGGGGATACTATGCTGTTGAATATACGATTTAAGAAATTTAATAATCTTCCGTCCTCCCGTAGAACGTGTAATCATAGCTGACGGATATTTTGAGTAACGGTCGATCGCGACCAAGATATACATACTGTTACCAAATGAATCGATGAGAGGGCCTGCGTAATCGAGCTAGAGCTCTTCATTAGGACCAGACAAAAGGGGTAAAGGCTTGGAAGAGTTAAATGAAGCGTTCGCTTTCAAATTCTTACCAATTTTTGTGCACTGGGGACAATCTTTGCAAAGCTGGACGATATCTCGATGCATTCGGGGCCACCAGATGTATTGCGCAGCATCAACCATGGCTAACTGACCCGCATGCGACCTATGTAGTCGAGACAATAATGGTTTTCGTAGGCACATGGGTATAGCGATCCTATTATCTACAACAATACAGCCATCAACCACCGCTGCACAATGCCAAAAGGATTTTATATAAGAATCTATACGACAAAATCCTTCGTAGTCCCGATTAATAATCGCTCGTTTCATGAGGCATAGACTGGCATCTTCGTCTGTAAGTTTCGACAGTACATCGGAGTCCAAAATACCCACCAACCCGGTTAACGATTTCTGGTCCTTAGCGACCACTGGTGATTTCAATATTTCTAGACTATGTACTGACTGAGATTGACGATTTGTTACAGTAGTTTTCCTGGCCCTTTTTGTCCTGAAGTTGGCTAATATACGGGCATACTGACTCCTGAGCTCCACTCCGCGTTGTAATGTTGTCGACCTTCTGGGACGTACAGCCCCCGCGCGAAACCGCGGCCGAGCCCTATCAGAGGAAAACCAAGGTTGATTGACTGGGAGATACTGGTTTAAAAGCTGTTCGAAGCTGTCATTTGTGTTGATGTTGGCGTTGGTGTTAGAATCCATAGCTGTCTGAAATTGAAAAACACTTAATAATACGATTGTTATCCAAGAAATATGGTACGATGAGACAAAGGCGAAACAATCTATGAGCGACAACAATAGATCACAATCACTAACGGCCAAAGTAATAATCCACAGTGAGAACAAAATTGGCAGATTATATGTAATCCATGCCGAGAAAGTGACAAAAGCATGCTTCATTTCTCTCAACGCTGATTGGTTAGATTTTAAAACAGCAATTTTGACGCCCCCTAGTGGAGAGATGTCAAACGTATTGAGTTGTTGGAAAATGCCGATATGGTTACTGTCTAAATTTTTGTCGCCCTCTATCGATTTTATGCCGTGCGATGCAGTTGGAATGTTTTGAGTTATGACGCCCTCTACCGATAGGCTACCAAACGTGTGAGATACAGCAAATGAATTGTCCATATCAGAACGATTTACCCGAGGCTGACCGGAATCAAATGACTCAATTAGGTTAATTGTATTAGATACGCCAGAGCTCTGGCTGTTTTTCATGATATCAAGCGAGACTAGCTTGTCTTTCTGAATAATCGGTGATTCTTCTAACGAAGGACAACACTTGGCCCATTCATCCAAAAAATCGCACGCATCAAAGAATCGGTTAATACATTTGACTACATATTGTTCGTCAAAACTGCTTGGTCGCGGTGCTTCAAACGTTGGGAAACGGGATAAATAATCCACTATACCCAATTTACATCCGGAGATATGGAAGATATTGAAATCGAACGGCAATAACCTATCAGCCCATCTGGTTAATCGCGATTGATGAGTTTTGTTACCTCGGTTGGTCTTTAACGCAGAGATAATTGCTTTATGGTCAGTTAAAATTACAAAATGATTTCCCAGCAAATAAGTTCGAAAATGCTCACATGACCATACAATTGCTAGGAGTTCTAATTCATTAGTGCTGTACTTCTTTTCCCGATCGTTGAGAAAACGTGACGCAAAAGCAATTGGTACCCACACATCCTTTTCTATCTCCTGTTCTAACGCCGCACCCAGACCACTATGGCTGGCGTCACATTTCACACGCGAGTTCCGATTTTGGTCATAATGATACATTTTGGTGATATTAGCTATCAGTTGCAATATGTTACTAAATGCAGTTTGTTGACAATCCCCCCACACAAATTTACTTTTATTACTTGCTTTCAAAGACGGGCGTAATTGGTCCGAATGGACCTGAAGGTTCGGCAAAAATCGTTGAAGATGGTTGAGAATTCCCATGAATGAACGGAGTTGCTTGAGCGTCCTTGGCGGTTCCAAAGCTAATACTGCCTCTATTTTAGAAAATTTCGGCCTATAGCCTTCTACATCGATATCATAGCCTAGCCAAGATAATTGATTCAAGGAGAAGTCACATTTCGACAGCTTCAGAGCGAAACCTTCTTCATCCAAACGAGTTATCACCTTATCTACAAGATTATTGTGATCCAATATTGAACCCTTCGAGGCAATCAAAATATCATCCAGGAAACAGAATACTCCCGACAACCCTTGGAGAGTATTGTCAATCGCTTTTTGGAATTCTTTCGACATGTCCGTTAATCCATAAAACCCAGTTTTGAACCGATACGTGCCAGTTTGTTCTCCACAAACGATATTAAAATTGCAATGACGACTAACTTCATCGCTGACCGGAATCTGACTGAATGCATATTTTAAATCTAGGGACGTAAACCAGACATCACCTAATGTGTTCGATGTTATTATCTGGGCTGCCGAGTCCAACAGTTCCAACAAATTCGGCATTTGATAATGGTTCTTATGAATTTGATCATTCATAGGTTTTGCGTCCATTGCCAATTTCACAGAACCATCCGTTTTAGCCGTAATGACAATCGGGGAAATAAAATGCTCACTTGTACATTTATTGAGTTTTACCACATGGCCTTCTTGAATTAATTTTTGAATTTCCTGACCGACTTTGTCTTGAATATGAACGGGAACTCTCCTTCCTTTTTCTTGAATCGGTACTAGTGGAGACTTGAACGTAGAAAAAACTTTATGATTTTTTGCTCTACCCACTCTAGGGAATACACGATGAAATTTCTGGTGGAAGTGATTTTTCCACGAATCAGACGCTACATTCAAGTTTGATTGGGAGACTTCACCCACCAAAGGCCGTTCTGGTCTAACTTGCGTTGTCTTTACTCCCAAATGAGGTTGCAAATCTAAACCGAGTAAACAACGTGTGCGGTTTTCCGAAATTAGGAATTTTGCAGATTTAACATGCCAACCCAAAGATGATACATCCAAAATTATTGTACCCATCAATTCGATTCTCTTCCTATTATAGTCAACGTATACTGTATCGATTGGACTTTCTTACACAGTAAAGACCTTGGCTGAAGGAACAGTTTTCAGGATGTAATCTGCTGTCTTCTTATTCACGAAAGAAGCCGGGCTTCCTGTATCCACCGTTGCCTTGAAGAACGTTTGTCCACAACGCAGTGTTATTTGAATGGAACGTAACTTGCCCGTGGCGGCATTGACCACCTCTAATTTTCTTACTGACGCACATGGACGATTTGATTTTTCTACTGCCACTGATAAGACAGCAAATTCCGACTCACTATCGGACGTGATGGAATGACAATTTTCTTCCACTGTCTCATCTGACTCGGCTTCTACATTCGCTACGCTTTTTGAATTACAGCACTTGGCAAGGTGACCTTTCTTGCTACAGTTCCTACAGATGACATTTCTGGCTGGACAACTTTGCTTGTGATTTGCTGAAAATCTATTGCCACAGAAATAACACGACTTTGATTTCTCGTTGTTCATCTTTGACTTACTGCTTTGTGCTCGACTAATCCTATCAGATAGTTTCTTTCCTTGGACAGAGAAGGTGGGTTCCTGTTTTATTCGGGAGTTATGACCCGAAGTAGTGCCTGACGGGGAGAAATTGCCCATCGAAGACGAACTCCCAAGTTGCCGTTGCAAATCGGTGGCTGTTTGTGCCCCTTGTTCTTGAAGTAACGCTGATTTCAGAGAATCCTCTGGAGTAGCACCTGGACGAATACACAGTTCTCTCTGAATATCCTTATATCTCATCTTGGCAATGAAGATATCTCTGACCACTTCTTTCTCCTGATCGATTGTCCACCCACACAGGGCGGCTTGTCCCGTCAGCCGCAGATAAAATGCTTCCAAACCTTCTCGATCTGAATGGACCGCATTGTACATTTGCATACGTTCGATAATATAATTTTTCTCCTTTCTGAAAAGAAGAACACAGAATTCGTGAAATTCCCGAAAGGATATTGCACTGAGGTCTGCGTGTGGATAACTTTGGAGGAATCTTTTTCTCCCTTCAGAGCCGAGCGAGAAAAATAAACGGGACTTTATCCGCTGTTCAACCTCGTAATAAAACACTCCTGGTGAAACTCTGGGCCCTTTCGCGCGACTCTCTTCGTTCATTTCTGTAATTCTCCGGACAGCTGCTTCGTTTCTTGCAATACGGTTTGCGATTGCTGCAGCATCTTCATCCACCCCCACAGCTTCTGGTTTTGGAACAGGATCGTCATGTACTATACCCGGAACTTTTAACAGTTCGCGTGGATCACACCTTTCTCTCAGAGTGATTGCCAAGTTGAATTGTCCTATCCAAGAATCCCAACTACAGGGTGGATCAGCAGTTGGTTTATGCCAGAATACGGGTACGCCTAACAGGTCAGTTCGATCCTCTGAGATCGAAACTGCTGGCTGCGCCATGTGAATCCTCAGAGAACGGTTGTAAAACAAGAATCAATTCTCCTTGATTATGTTTATAGTAATGTAAATAATATAGATAGTTTAGTATTTAGATAATGTCATGACAAAACTTTTAAATACAACTCAAATCTTTCATAAGTTGTGTCAGAATGAATAAGATCACATAGTGGTAATCTATAAAGGATTGGCAGGTCGGTCACGACCTTGGTACACAAGAAGACGAATTTAGCACGAATAGCTAGCACACTGATGACGTCATATGAACTAATAAACTACGCCACATCACATTTCCCCCTCTCGGGAAAAATTCAAACAACGTTTGAATTTCTTTACATTAAGGAAAACAAAAACAAATTTTATGCCCTCACAGACGATAAACAATACGGCTTGTATCAAATAAACACTAAAGTTTTACAAATTAACTGATGTGACTTTTAGCGATAAACAGGAGTTTTGTAAGTTTGTATCTAAACCAAAGGTTCAAAAGTTTTATTTGTCTGCCCGACGCAAAGGATGGTCGGAAAAACTCTTTTTAGGGAAGCGTGTGAATCTCCGATATAGGCCTTCGGAATTATCGGGGAGAACCACCCGAGACTGTCCTGCTTGGTTTATCGGTTCGGAATCTGAATTAGCCACAACAAAGCGAACAACTTTCTTGTCGGGCAAAGCAGGAGTTGATGGAGGAGTAGACATCGACTGTGATTGAATAATATTCACAGAATGTCTGATGGGGCTACCGTAAAATGTAGTCTGTTTTTTACGTCGAGAAGAGGCACGGGACAAATTCGAAGAGGATGAGACATTTCCATCCGGTTCGGAAATTATGACGGGACCGCCTTGGGTGGAAAGCCCGATGCTGCCACATTTGTAGAAGTTCCTTCTTGAGATTTAGGAATTGAAGATTCATCATCTGATGAAATAGGGATGAGGTCTGGACATACTGGATTTTTAATGACTGAAATTGGTGACTTCGGTTTAATACTAATGGGAACCTCCGTTCCTTGATTTCCAGGCGTGGAAGAGGATGCTGTTAAGTCTACTACTGGAATAGAGTGCTGCGGAGAAGAGATAAACTGTACACCTGGAGCCTCCGAAATTGAAGATTCCTTTGATTTAGTCGGCACAATTTGGCCACGAGATTGAATATTTGAAGATGGCAAAGATGGGAACTTCGAATGAGCAGGAATCTTCAACGTTTTAGCTGTGATGCGTTGCCGAGAACTCGATTGTTTGAGAGGACGATTGTCTTCTGATGATGACGGAGAAGATGACACAATGGGGCGTTTCTGCCCCTTCTTGACAGGCGTAAGTTGTTTGCCTGAAAAACTTAGGTCGGTTGATTTAAGACGTACCGCCAAATGATTTCTTCTAATCACTTTCCCCTTATCAGAAATATATGTGGACCCAGTAATCCGTACGATTTTGCCCTTAAAAGGTTTGAAAAGTTCTCGTCCAGATTTCCTATTTAGAAATTTCCTAAAAATTTTGACTTTACTTGGTTCATTCAATACTAAATAATCCAAATTACGTTTTGGTAACGACGGGTGAATTTGATCCATTTGCATCTGATTCCTAAATCTAAGGGTACCAGCTGACAAATTAGAGCGAAGGGTGGCTGCGAGGACTTGATTTCTTTGTTACTTTTTGGTAGATTTCATTTTGTTTTTTATCTTTTTTTAAAATCCATTCGGTATGTGTACCAGAAGCTAATTTTAAAATTTGTGGATGATGAAAGTGGTCTTCATCATGTGTGTAAAGGCAACTTATAACAAATTGAACCTTTGTTTGGTTGACAATAACCTTGTGCATTTTTATGAGCATTTGCTGTAAACATGATTGGTTTTCGAGCCTTTTGATTAAAAACCATTTCGTATGGTGACATTCCTAGAGTTGTTGTGATTTGTGAACTATAGGATAATGGGAATAATTTTACATCTGTTGACCATTCAGTTTATTGTGTATCATTTCCATTAATGATGCATCTAAGATATTCTTGTAGTGAACGGTTCATACCTTCGACTAATCCATTTGTCCAAGGTGCATGAGATGTACTTGGTTTATGTTTAATATTATACAGGTGGCATAATGTGATGTTTTCGATGTTAATGAATTCTGTTCCATTGTCTGTGACTAGTATTTCTGGTAGTCCGAATTTAGCTATCCAATGTTCGTAAAGTGTTGTATATGCTTAACAAGATTACAGTATGGTACTGGGTTGAGTGCAACGTAGTGTGTAAATGCATCAATAATGACCATAATATAAAAATTTCCTTCAGAGGATGGTGAAATTGGTCCTTTTGTGTCGAATGAAATTCTATGATTGAAATATAGACTTTGTCCTTTAAAATCTTGTTTTGTTGCTATTTGTTTTTGATTTGGATAAGGTTTATTTAAATGACATATTATGCAATCGTTGCATAATTTTTTAATCCAAATTGGTGCATTTGGGAAGTAAAAGTTTTGTGTAAAATTTGAATATGTCTTCTCTGATCCTGAGTGTCTTTTTGTATATTGTGTGTGGGATATGTTAAATGCTATCAGCATCATGCTGAGGGGGAGGCAGGGTACTTCAAAATCGGGTGTTTGATATTCTAATAGGTCTGTAATTTCATTAATAAATGTATTATTATATTTTCTAAAGTATCGGAGGAGTGTTTATTTCCTAATATTGTTGTATCAGCTTTTGTTGGTTTCGTTTTATACTTGTGCCATGATTTGAGTTGTCGAATTACGGAATCAAAGTTTTGATTTTTTGTAATAATTGTAGTGTAATTTTTTCTGTTGGTGGTAGAAAAATATTTTCAACTTCTAGTTTTGATAAAGGAATTGTGTCGAGTGGGTCATGAAGATCAAAAACTTGATTTATTGTGTATTTTGAATCATTTATTGGTGGTCCTGATAAATTTATTTTGTCAGTTAAATTTTCTTTTTCTATCAATGGAAAGGTGTCTTTTTCGTGTGGTTGTTGTTTGATTGTTTTTTGTTGAGTTTTATTTTTTTATCCAATGTGAATAAGGAATTGCTTTGACCGTGGATGTTCCTAATAGATCTACTTCATAGTGGTTATTTTGACAATCTAATTAGAGAGGGAAATGTTGTAAGTTATTCATTTGTGACTGATCTATATCAGTTTTTAAAAATATTTGCATTCTAATCTTGGTGATGTTTCATTTTTTGCAAGATAGAATTTAATATTTTGTGGTATTTCAACTGTAGTTTTTCGTGTAAGTAGTTCAGGTGGTGTATTTCTACTTAATGTGTCTGGTAGTGCAAGATTTTTTCCTGCTGTCCAAACTATATGTAAAAATGGGAATTTCATTAAAATGAATTGGAATCTGTAAACTCTATGGTTTGGGTTTGATTTCTGTGTGAAAAAATCATTATAGGTTTGTGATCTGTAAATAGAACTGTTGGATGTTTTGATCCAAGTATTAGAAATTCATTTTCGGTAAGTGTGTATATTATAGGTGTGCATTCTCTCATGAGTGTAGAGAGTCGTAGTTCAGCTTGTGTAAATAAGCGAGAATTTGCTGATATAAGATTCATTTTAATTGTTCCACTATGTGATTGTAGTAATGCTGCACCGATTCCAAAATTTGAAGCATCGCACATTGCCTAAAATGGCTGATTTGGATCTGGGTTTGTATTTGATATTTGTTCTGTTAATAATTTTTTAATTTCTTCGAATCTTGTTTGATGTCCGGTAGTCCATTCGAAGTTATTTTGCTGTCTAAATATGTTATAGAAAGGTTTTAAGTATAATTGCATTTTGTATACATATTTACTTAGGAAATTTAACTTTCCAAGGAATTGTTGGATTTTCTTTTTATTCGTGGGTGGTTGAAGTTTTTAAATCGCATGTATTCGTGATTTCAAAGGAGTTATAGTGTTTCTTTCAATAATATGGCCAAGAAAATTTACGCGTGTTAGGAAAAAATGTGATTTGTCCGGGGCTGCTTTCAGGTTTTCATTTTTGAGTATTTGATGATATTGTTCTAAAATTATTAACATTTCGTCTTTCGTTTGTGACTGCATAAAAACATCGTCTAAGTAAATGTAATCTTTATTGTCTTGAAAATATCCGCTGTAATCTTGTGCGTAAATATCTGAAAATCCTGCTGTTTCTGCAAGTTTTCGTAAGTTTTGGTCTATTGATTGTCGTTATAGCGTGTCCATTTTTTTAAGTAGTTCTTGAAATTATTGTGTACGTATGTGATGTTGTATGTCTGATTTTGAATCTATGCCTATCGATTGTAAATCATTATTTGGATTGCGGGCTATAGCTCGAATGCTTTCAGGTGAAAACTTTTTTAATGGTGACATTAATGTTGGGTATGGTGTTAGTAGATAGTATTTATCTTCGTCGGAATTGAATTGTACATTGTTGTGGCTGTTTTCTGATCCACAGGGTACTGCTGTGTCCCAAAAATATATTCGTCTTGAGAGTGTATCAACAAAATATACTTTATTTTTGTAGAAAATGGGGATTCTTTTGTAACATCTTTTATCTTCAAAAACGTATAAAGGTGATACTTTTTTGGTACAAGTGTAATACCATAAAATCTTTCCTTCATAATTAATAAAATTTAATCTATTTCCGGATAACAAATATCCTGCAAATGGTAATTTGAGAACTGCTAGTGCTAGTGACTGTAGAATTTGTGTTCTTTCAAGTTCACATAATTGATGTAGTGTTTCTGAGAGTGACATTTCTTGGAAAATTCTACTTATTGTATAATCTAGTTTTATGTCTAAATGTATATCATAGTGAATTGCGCCAAAATATGTGCGGTTCATATGTGATAGTTCTTGTAACCGTGTACTATCGGCGTCTTGTGGTTTTAATTTTCCACCTATTCTTCCTATACTTTTCTGAAATTTTACTGAAGCATAAGGGTTTTCGTCGGTAAGTGAATGGGATGTGGCCACGGGGTCTATAATTAGATGTCCTGAATTCATGTCGAAACCATGTTCGTATTCGACAAGGATTTCTGAGTACTGTGTTTTGTAAATTGGTTTTTTATATTTACACGCTAGTTCTGTTTCTGGGTATATTTGAAATCGTGTTATTTTATTTTCTATATAGTGGAGGTTCCTAAATTTGTTGTTATTATTTCTAATTTGATAAGGATTGACTTTTTCAAATCGGATTGATTCAATAAAATATTTTTGGTGCAATTTAATCATTCTAGCGTGTATTCTTGCGACTTGAAAAAATTGTGCAGGTTTCTTCAGGAAACCATACAATGGTTGATTGTGTTCGTGTTGTAGGATCGCAATATCCTTGGTAATTTTTGCAAGGAAATCGAATGCTTTGGTAAAGAATTGTGTCGTCTTTTAAATCTCGTGTTAGTTGTACTTTGTCAGGTTGTATTTTCCAGTCAAAAAGCATTATTTCTTAATATCCTTTTTTTTGTATCTGCTTTGCAATTTGAGGGATCATTTATACCAATATGTGGTGTCCAGTTTTTATCACGTAGATCGTATGTGAATCTTCCGTGTGTTCCATGAAAGGGGAAATTTGTGTATAGTCTAATGTGACCTTGATGTTTTTCAAGTTCTGCTTGATGTGCTAAGTCTGGGAAAACTTGAAAATTTACAAGTTTTCTATTCGTTCCTTCGTTTTGTGTCAAGTTTAATCGTCTAAGTTCATTCTTACAGTCTTGAGGGCTAAAATGTAGTAATCTTTTTATATTACTCTGATAGAAAGATTCGTGGTCTAGTCGGTTTTTATTTCCGTTTGAGACTTGCGAGCAAGGTAATTTCTTTTCGGAAAATGTTGCTGTAAACTTGTATCCTGTTAATGTTGTTGATCGGGCTTTTGAGTATAATGTGGCTACTATATTTGTTGTTTCTATGGCTTGTGGTTCGGATTCGCATTGTGTGAATTGATTTATAGCGTATTTGTGTAGTGTTTTTTGTTCGTTTTCTTCACAATCAAAGTGTGTTACTAACAAATCCTGAGGTCCTGTGCGAGGAGATGGATTTGTATGTTGTTCGGAATAAATTTTAAAAAGTAGGTGTTCAAATGTGAATACTTTTAAAATATACATGTGTATGATAATCCTGAGTATGGGTTATAAAAGGTAATATATCCAATTGTGTTTTTGGTATATCTATCGTATTTATATATAACTTCAGTTGTTATAAATGGGGGAGGTAGTGATTGATCTGTTATATTTGGTGGGCTCAAAAGAAAAGGATGTTGAACAAAATGGTTAAGTCTGACTGCGATTTCAAATTTTAATTGGAGACTATTTTGCTGGAGTATTTGAAAGTTGTGTTCTTGAATATCTTTGTGAATATCTTGTCTATATAGTAATCTACTTAGAGCCCAATTGTGGAGGCGGCTACTTTCTTGATGTTGTCCAAATAATGGTGGAGGTGCTACGAATGTATTCCAGTCCAATCGTAGGGGGGTGTTTGTCGATGATTGTTCTTGGTATCTAGCGTTGAGATTAGTGGGAAAATTTAGAGGGAAGAGTGTTGGTGATATTTGACTTAAAGAAGGTGTTGATGGGAGTGAAAGTGTTTCTGGCAATGATGCTAGCGTTGTATCAGAAGAAATATTTATTGATTCAATAACTAAATTCGTTTTACCTTGAGTATATGAGTGTGTTGTCCGATATGGTGGTCGTTCGGTGGTGTCTGGGGGATCAAAAGGGTTTTCTCGGATTTGTTGTGATGTTGGGGTTGAACCTAGGTAGTCTGACGGAATGTTTGAAGTGCTATGTTGTGAAAGAAGTGTGGGAGTTTCTGATAATGTACTGCTTGAAAGTTCTGAGGTAGTTGGTGTTGGTGATTAAAATGAACTCTGGGGGTTTGAAAATTTCTATTTCTTCGCTGGTGTATAATTTGTCTATGTATCTCAGATCTATTTATCTATTTTGATTTTGGCTAATGTGTCTGACTCGATTGAGATCTTGTTGCAAGGTGGGATATAAGTGATATGTTGGTTCGCTTAAAGATGCTTGGCGATTAACTGGTTCTAGTGGTTCAGATAATTGTGCGTGTCGTTTTTCAAAAGTGTATGGGTTGTTTTGAAAAGAAATGCGTGTTGATGGTTGGGGATCGTTTATAGTGGTAGGTGTTATTGGAATTTCTTGGGATGTAGTTGGTGGGAGCTGGTTTGGTGGTGGTTGATTAGCAATTTTGGAAAAGTATCTGAATTTTAATTTTTATTGGAAAAATTGTGTTTATTATAAAATTCTTCAATAAAAAGTATCAAGAGAATGGTTGCTAGGGCAAAGGTGACTATTGCCTTTTTTATACATTTGCACATTGTCATGATGAGGGAGATTAAAAAATTTGAGGAAAATTATGAATAAAAGAAAAATATCTGTTCGACTGAAAATAGTTTGTATCCTTTAAATAGATTATACGTATTCGTACCTGTAAATGTGGTCAAGGATTTGGGAGAGTTGGAGGTATATTTCAAAGAGGGAGTAGAAAATTTAAAAAAAGTTACAAAAAATTATAGAAATGATTATTAGAGATTCAAAAGTTTCAATGAAAAAGAATATCAAAAATTTAAATAGATTGAAAAATGGAACCAATCCAAATTGGTGCATTTGGGAAGTAAAAATTTTGTGTAAAATTTGAATATGTCTTCTCTGATCCTGAGTGTCGTTTTGTATATTGTGTGTGGGATATGTTAAATGCTATCAGCATCATGCTGAGGGGGAGACAGGGTACTTTAAAATCGGGTGTTTGATATTCTAAAAGGTCTGTAACTTCATTAATAAATGTATTATTATAATTTCTAAAGTGTCGGAGGAGTGTTTATTTCCTAATATTGTTGTATCAGCTTTTGTTGGTTTCGTTTTATACTTGTGCCATGATTTGAGTTGTCGAATTACGGGATCAAAGTTTTGATTTTTTTGTAATAATTGTAGTGTAATTTTTTCTGTTGGTGGTAGAAAAATATTTTCAACTTCTAGTTTTGATAAAGGAATTGTGTCGAGGAATGTTTCGTCTTTTGCAAGAAAAATTTTATGTTTTGTGGTATTTCATTTGTTGTTTTTTATTGTCAGTAATTCAGGTGGTTGTATTTCTACTGAGAGTGGTTGCAAATGTATATTTACACGCTAGTTCTGTTTCTGGGTATATGTGACATTCGACCAGAATGGACAAAAACGCAAACGCAGCAATTTCGAGTTTTTAGCAGCGAACCTTCCGAATTGGCGATTTTGAAGGAATAGGAGCGTTATTCGAACGATTGGACAAATCGGGAAGGCAGAAGGATTTGGAAATTCCTAAATTTTAAATATTCGAATTGATGACGTAACAATTCTGAGAAACGACAAAAAAACGGCCATTTTAGAGAAAAAACCGAAATAAAACACAAAAACAACTTTAGTTGCGATAGCGATAACAACAAAAATTGTGATTGAGAAACAACAACAAATTACAGAAGTAGCAGAGACCGTTCCGAGTTGCAACTATTGTGTCGCTACAATAGTTGCAAGGCCGTTGCGAACAACGGTGAAGGGTGGAAGACAGCCTTCCGGAAGGGGAATAAGAGTCTTATTTCCCCGGATTCAAGAATCCGGAGGGGTCTCGGGACTGGAACTTTTATCATCTAATATAAACTTTCAGCTTCCCTATTATGTCCTGAATTGAATTTAATCAACATCTGAATTCATTCTGCTAAGATGAGAAGCTAGGAGTTGGGGGAAAGGGTTGATCCATCTTCGATGGAGATGATGATTTTTATCTACTGAACAAAAACAATAAAAATTCAATAAGTAGTAATAGCCCTGTTTTTAGGAGTGACCTCGTGGTCTGGGGATACTGAGACCCAGCCATGAGCTCACTATTTCTGCATGTAATCTAGTTAATTTGAGTGTTTTGACCGAAGCCGAAAGCAGTAACGTTTTTTTGTCGACCCGATGTTAGAAAGACCACCGAAAGTACTGGCTTGGTAGAGACGGTGAAAAGCATGTAGAGCTCTGTTTAGACGTTGGCCAGTCGTCTTAGAACCTAGCTTTATTTTCTGTCGATATGTATCTTCCGACGAATGTTACATAGATGTTTTTATGGCGCTCCTGGGTGTTATTCTTTTTTAACATCATGACCGGCAGAACCGTTAACGAGCACTCCGCGCCGAGCGGATGCTCACATTAACGCCCTTAATAGGCCTAAACCGTAGGGGCGGAAGGGTAGTTCAGAACGCGGAAGCCTTCCGGATATCCGTGAATAGCTTTTTAACAAGTTAAGACCGAAAATTCACGAATCAGGAAGGGTGGGGGGATCGGCCATTCCCTCGTTCCCTGAGAGGTTTGTGACCAAGAACACTTAAAGATATATATAAAACCAAACAAAAAGTAGTATAGTGCCCAAGAAAAACAAAAAACATAAAAAAATCACCGAAAAAATCAAAAACAGTAAAAAATTAAAAAATCAGTAGAAATTATCCCCCCAGACAAGATGTGATCCGACCCTCCCGTTTGTTGTTGATAGATATATTGTGGTTACAGGCATTTATATCAGTCGGGATTGTTACGATCAATTTTGTAGCCCGTTTGTGAGGCTTGTACTGTAGGGTTATTTGAGCATTTGAGCACGTTAATGATAAATTGCGCTCAATCCGGAAGGGTCAGCTGATTTGCGCTCAATCTGGAGGGGTCTTGGGAGAAGACTGATCCGGCAAGCAGTACAAGCAGCAACAAGAAGGGGCTCAACGACCACAACAATCGACTGTTGGGTATCGTTAACAAGTTTTGTATCCCTTTTTGTACAAAAATTAAGATAGTAATCTATGGGGGGCTCGACAGTGCTGCACTGTAGTGACCCTTCACCAAACTGCGAATATCCGAGTTAAGCACAACATTTTCGGATATTAAACAAACCCGGAGGGGTATATTATTACTAATATTATTACTTATATAGCCTATGTTAATACTCTTATACCGTTTTTCAGTGAAAAACACAGAAAGCAGACCGGTTTTTAGGGCAAAATAGCGATATTTTGATTGCCCCACAAGTCGCAACTTTTGAGATATCAATGTTTTTTGAAACGGAAAAAAGCGCTAAAAAAGTGTGTTAAATTGTAACTGCACTACGATAATAGATAGAACCGGTTAAGTTTAGTTCGGAAGTGGTTGGAACTATCTTTGAACCAAAAACCGAATTTTCGTGATTTTTGAGAAAACGGAACACTATAAATTCAGAAAATTTTTTGAAATTTTTGAGTTAGGACAGTAAAATAGTTCACTAGTGAATCTACAAGCTTTAAAACCCGCTTCCCGAAAGCCTTCCGGGTTGCAGAGAAATCGAACTTAACGTGTTTGATTTGGTGGATTCATCAATCCGGAGGGGTACAGGTAGCATAGTTTTTCGCAAATTTTTTCAACTAAAGCGTTTTAGATCGGGTCTTTTGCATTGAACTAGAAGAGTATAGGCCTTCTGAGCTCGGATCAATAATTTTTAGGTCGAAAAGAACAGAATTGCGGAAAAAGTTAGGCGGAACCTATAAGAGAAATTTTTTGACTTTAGAAAAAAGACGTTTTGGTTAATAACTTTGGAACTACTAGACAGATCCAGTTAATCTTGGTACCAATAGAAAAAAAATTAGCTGAGCCTACTGATAGGGACAAAAGTTTTTCGAAAAAGTAAGCGTAAAAAATTTTTGAGATTGTTTTTAGCAAATTCACCAATTTGGGAGGGTAGACCCTTCACGTTTTATAAGTTTTTTTTAGGAAAGCCCTTACACCCCTACCAAAAGGTAATAGCGGTTGAACAAAGTAGCTTTAGGCTGTTCTAGCTGAAAAGGGAAGGCTAAAGGCACAGGAAAACCTTAATCGAGCCGAAGTTAGGCTAGCGATAAGACCCTTCACCGTTAGCGTGAATTGTCAAATAACTTCAATCCGGAAGGGTCTAGGAAAGCATTACATACCCTTCCTAGTTAATTTAAAAAGCAAAATAGCATCGGAGAACGTATCCGGAGGGGTATAGGTTGAAAGAAGGAAATCTCCGAAAAGCTACTTTTACAAAACCAGAGGGCACCCAATCCGGAGGGGTCAAAAATTTTTCAAATTTCGGAGGGGTCCGAATCCGGAGGGGTCTTATATTTGCTAACTCAGATGGGTCCCAATCCTGAGGGGTCTTATATTTGCTAACTCAGAGGGCTACCAATCCGGAGGGGTCTTATATTTGCTAACTCAGAGGGGTCCCAATCCGGAGGGGTCTTACATTTGCTAACTCAGAGGGGTTCCAATCCGGAGGGGTCTAAATTTTGCCAATCCGAAGGGGTCTCAATTTTGCCAGTCCGGAAGGGTCCTATTTTTGCCAATCCGGAGGGGTATTATTTTATTAAAGGACTTAGCTAAACAGAAGAAAGACTACAGTGAGAGGTATTAGGTTATTAGCAGACAGGCTAGGAATCAGTGACTGCACTGGTAACTTGCCTTTCAATAAAAACCAGACCAAAACAAAACAGGTCCGAACTCGGATATTCGCTACACTAAATCCAAACTAAAAAGAGCGTAATTCATTGGTGTAGATTGAAACCCAATACGTTTTTGTGAAAAGTGACGGCCCTGAGGATTTTAGTAGGTCTAGCTCGTGCAGTCCGAAGGCAGATAGGTAACACAGTACTCGGTGGGTGCAATAGACGCCCACTTGAGAAAATTACTGCCTTCAAAGTTTTGTCTGTTTGGTGCAGCACCAAGCAGGGAAAACTTTTTCTTTAAAATATAAGTTCGACTATTGTACTGCGAACGACTAAAAGTACAATACACATACGTTTTTTTTATAGAGGTCTTCATATTCTGTCATTATATATTTTTTTGTTTTTGATTTTAAATCAACATAATTTGTGCTTGATTAGGTAGTGAGTACACAATCTTTTAAATTGACTGACAACATCATATTGTGCTAGTTCTCAAATCTTACGACCGATAATCGGTTAGTGTGAATAAATTATATACAAACTGTACTCTGATAACATACAGGGATTCGTGGTCACTATTTAGTAGAATCTTGTGAAATTTATTGTGTTGTGTCATTATTATTGATAGTCAAACTATAAAGTCACTAGCAATCGAATTGAGTGTATAGGCATTAAGAAATGACAAATTGAGAATGAGTCTAGACAAGTCAAGGATACATAAACGAGGTGATAGCTCTGGGAAATTCATACCTAAAAAGCAAAGAAAAACAATGACCGACCCTTTTGTGGAGTGGATCAAACGAGCCAGGACCGACAAAGGGGAGACGGTTTCAGGCAGAATGGTTGAAACGAGGAGTCAGAAGATCTCAGAAGAGAGAAAAGAAATGTTAGAAGTGGAGGTCAATACGGACCAGGCCATGAATGACAACCAGGAAGTACATGGACTGGAAGGGAGAGGCAGATGGCTGGCGAGTGAATCGACTCCGGTAGAACAAGGCCATGATTTGGCCACTTCCACCGGGACATTGGATCGAGAGGAGATGTCGGAACTGTCCGACATTTCAACTGAAATAGTGGCAACTAGAAGATCTCCAACAGACAACACCATGATGGCAGGCGGGACTGAGAAACAAACAACGTCCTCATCGTTCTCAGAAAGCATGAGGAACACCTTAGGAAACATCTTTCCATTCACCATGGGAGTGGGCACAGGAAATGAAGGTGAATCCCAGGAGGAGGAGGAGGACGAAGAAGAGCAAGTGGACTTTGGGTCTCAAGTCAGCCTCAATAGTTCGACCCAGGAGAATGAGGCATACGTCGAAAGAGAGACTGGAACCATGGACAAATTTGGTGTGGTGAGAACGATAAGCAAAGAGGTAAACACACCGGGCCAGTCGAGATGCTTCGCGATTATGACAAATTCAGAGCCGCAAACTGGGGAGAGTAGAAACAAAGGGCTGGGCATTGGCGGATCCTGAAGTGGATAATGAAAAGACGTCGAGGCAGAGAGTCAAGGCCCGAATCTCGACCAGCACGAAGCTACCTGGGACCGACAGGGCTTCACCGCCACTAGTGACGCCACTCGTGGATAACGGGGCAGCATTAGAAGAAGCCTTGAACAACATAGTGGGCAGTATAGGAGAAGAAAACGAACAGTTGTCCTTAAGAATGAGTGAACTAGAAAGAGCAGTTCACATTGAGAGAGAAAGTCTACGGGAAGAAATTAACCGCAATAGACAAGAAGTTGGTAGGAGCGAAAAACGCTTGAAAGAAAGAACGGACGAGCACATAGCGAAGAACTTGTCGCGAATGACAAGAGAAGCGGAACAGAGAGAGTTACGCTTAAGAGACGACATGGAGAAGTTAAGAATTCAGCAAGAGCAGTCTCTTGGGACTCTTGACACAAAGATAGATGCGATGGTAGAGAGGCGAACTCAGGCTATCATTGATAGGTTGGACGGGCTACTAGGCAGCAAGAGTGGACAAAAAGAAGGGGAACCGAACTCGGGAGGTCCCAGCAGGGAGCCGAAGGTGAAATTCAATGACCATCAAAGGAGGAGGACATATGGATCCACTAGAGGTAGGGGCAGTTCATGAGGCTATGCCACAAGGGATAATAGAACATGGGGCCCGAACAGTAGAGCAAGTTCAACGGGGAACAGACAGACCTCTAACGAACGACCAACGCAAGGCACACATGCGACTGGCAGAAGTGATTCCGGTAACAGGAGATATGCGAGCCCAGGGAGGAGTCATGTGGGCCAAGGGCGAAACACTCACGGCGATTCAGATTGCAGGGATGCACCGAATACAGAGCCTTTGACAAGGTGTGAGGACACTCAGGCGGAACACTCAAGGGATGCTACGGCAATGGCCACAGCCTTTGAAGCCCTAAACAGGTCTTTGGAGACATTCCTTACAAGGTTATCCAGAACCAATGAACGCAGTGAGAAGTCCAGAAGAGTCTTTAGGAAACCAAGATGCTATAAAGACGAATCTGATGGCTGTATTGATACCTGGATAGAGGTAATGAAACTGCATTTCGAGGAAGAGGACTTGTCGGAAAGACAAGAATGCAGTGCGCTCACCAGCAACTTAGAAGGGACAGCCCTGAACTGTGCCATGGCCAAGAAGCATTATCAACGTGACACATCCGAGAAAATCTTCGAAATCTTGTTAAACCGTTTTGGATCAGGGGTGCAGGGGCACCAGGCGATGATGCGCTTCGAGAAACGGAGGCAACGAGAGGATGAAACGATAGACAAGTTTCTAGACGACTTGGAAATACTGAGAAGACGCAGCCAACCGGATGAGTCAAACCGAAGGATGAACCTGGCAGTAGCCTCAAAATTCATCGATGGTGTGAAGAATGATGAACTTCGGACAATGCTGGCAATGCATTACACACCACTATCAACCAATGCGCCAACACCAGAGGAGTTGAGGCTCAAGTCAAAAGAATATCTTTTATTGAAACCTCCTTCGAGATCTGGTTATTATAAGAACAATTATGGCAATTTTAACAACGGACCAGCAAACCAAGGGAACAATTGGTACAAACCGAGGGATGATATGGACAAGAGACGCTCCATGAGGACCATGAGGATTTCATGAGAGGAGTAATTGCGAATTTCGGCCCGCGGTGTTTCTTTTGCAACTTGGAAGGTCATTTTAAATCAGATTGTCCGCAATTCTGGGATGCAGTGGCAGACATCAAGCATCCAAGGCATGAAGAAGCTTTGTCAGGAGTGAAAGCCAGCAAGGCTCGCCTGTTGAGTGAAGCGGAGGCACGCAGAAAAGACAAGCCTCAAGAGCTGGCGACGAAAAAAATGCAAGCGGTAACTGGAGAGACACGTGAACCGGAACCAGTGACTGCGGCCGATGACTTATAGGGCATTATAGGGCAGCCGCGAGGGATGCTCTAAATAGAGTGCAGCAGGAACTGGTGACGAAAGAGATCGAACAAAAAGTGAAACTCGAACAGGAGAATGAGAAACTACAGGAGCAACTGAATACCTTCGAATCAACGGAGGTCGAGGAGACTAAAACACCAAGCAGTTTGAGCATGAAACTTAAGGTGATCTCCGGTCAGAGGTTCGGCATGGTGCCACAAGGAAGCAAGATACATTCGATAATTTCAGTGGCTGGACACCAGGTAATCAGAAATCTGAGTGAACCATCCGAGTTCACTTTGATGCATTTGGACACATATGCAGATTATCTGAGGCAGGTGAGCCACGCACTGAGTCGAGAGCTGTGCAAGCACTACTAACAACGGGTGGCCCTCGCACAAAGAAACTTCATGGACGCTACCTGGAGGTCTATGGGCCGTATCAAGTGATGCTGAACGTGGATGGGATCAGTATCTACACTAGGACTTATGTAACAACAGACAGTGACCAGATAGGGCAGATCTATTTGGGTGAGGAGGAACTCAAAGTCCGCAGGATAGGCCATGACGCCATGATGGAACAAGATGCAGTACACATTGGGTATGAAGCAGATGTGACCGCACATCTGCTCGACACCAACGGAACAAAAATTGGAGTCACGGGGCTTCTGGACACAGGAGCGGTAGTGAGTGTGATGCCAATAAAAACTTGGGAAAGAATGGGCTTCACGAGGGAAGATCTGATTCCAACGAATCTCCGACTGGCCGCCGCCAATCGAGGGGCGATTTACGTAGCCGGAAGAAAGCCGATTACAGTTCTCCACATGGGAGGACGAGATCTATGGATGAGCTTCCTGGTAGTAGAGAATTTAGACGACGCCGACCAATTCATCTTGGGCAGAGATTTTGTCAGGAATTTTGACGTGATGATTGATTTGAATAATGGTCTGTTACGGATTAGAAACCCGGACCGGAATTATGTTAAGAAACCAATTAATATGATAATAACAGACGAAAACAAGGTACCAATTTTTTTAGACAGAAAAGTAAAACTGCAGCCAGGGCAGGCTGTGGTAGCAATTTTTAGAATGAGCAATTTGAATTCGTTAAGTGATAGTAAACAGTTTTGTTTGGTACCGAATCCAAATAGTCAAAGCTCAGTGATTTTAGGCTGGAGCTTCTCGGTAACGCGAAACGGACTGTGTGTCAGTGTGTTATTGAACACACTGGACACCACGGTTTCAATCCAGCGTGGAAAGAAGCTTGGTTACGCTTTGCCGATGAGGACCGACTATGAGGAGACACAAAACTTGAAGAAACATAGTGTGAAAGACTGTCCTTATCATGCAAATAAAGATAAAATTTTGAAGAGAATTAATGAATTAAAATCTATTCATAAATTGTTTTCAATGAAATCCGAAACGGACGACGGCTTATCGAGCTGCTCGAACTTTCCGGAACGCCCCTCGTCATATGAACTAGAATCTGACCAACCGGTTTTGCCAGTGATAGAACATTTAAAAGGGAAAATAGGTGAGGGAGATTTCAAGAAATTGCGGGACCTCTTAAATCGGAACGCAGATGTATTTTCAAAACATAAAGCGGATATCGGTTGCTGTAACTTCGTCGAACACGAAATTGAACTAGAAGAAGGTGCCGTTCCGCACAGAGAAGGCGCGAGACGAATGACGCCACACAAGTCGGAAGCGTGCCGAGCGGAAATTGAAATGCTGCTCGAATACGACATGATAGAACCCTCGAAATCGCCGTGGGCTTGCAGGGTGGTAATGGCAAAAAAGAAAGGGGCAGCTAAGATTTTGTTGCGACTTTCGCTATTTGAACGAGGTGACGATAAAAGATGCGTACCCGATACCGCGAATAGACGAGAGCCTCTCCAAAGCAGATGTATTGAACACAGCCTCCGGAAGGAGTAGAGGCTGCGTTGACATGGAAGGCTCCGAGAACGGACACACAGCTAATGAGCTTCCTAGGGTTTGCCAATTATTACCGTGAATTCATCAAAGGGTATGCAGACAAGGTGTATCTAATGCAGAAGCTGGTGCGCAACAAAGGAAAGAAGTTCGAATGGAACGATGAAGCACAGGTTGTCTTCGAGAACATAAAGCGGGAACTGTGCGAAGCGCCAGTACTAGGCATGCCTACAGAAAATGGCATGTATGTTCTTGACACAGACGCGTCGGTAGTAGCCATCTCAGGAAAATTGCATCAGGAACAAAAGTGGAATGGAAGAACAGTTCTCCGTCCCATTGCATATGGCAGCAAAGTCTTGAGTGACACTGAGATGAAGTATGGCGCACCAAAAGCAGAAATGTTTGCAGTAGTCACATATGTGGAAAAATACCGCGCATACTTAGGGAGCGCTCCCTTAAGGTTACGCGTAGACAACAGAGCGTTATCCTGGTTGAAGACCTACTCGATGGATCAGAGTTATATTGGTAGATGGATAGTAAGATTGGATGGCTACCATATGATAATCGAACACAGAATGCGTGATAAACAACAAAATGCTGACAGCCTCAGCAAGAAAATTGAGTTCTATGAAATATTGGAGCAGAAGCAAGCCAATCAGGCAGAAATAAAGAAAGGGTTTTCGTTTCTGGACAAAGAATCTTATGAAGCGCTTCCCTTAACGAGATGAACATCCAATTCCAGGGCATCCTGAGTTACCTGTAGAGAAAGCAGCCGAGATAAAGATCCTATCCAAGGAGGACCCGGTCCCCTTGGATCTGTTGCTGCGCTCAAACCTGGTCCAACAAGAACTCTCTCGCATGAACATAAACAGCCTCTCATTATTGGATAAAACGGTGCAGGTCACACCGCAAGTGATGCGGATGCTAGGTGGATTGTTACAAAGAGAAGTGACCAGAGATGACCCCGAGTGGTCATCAGCAGTGCCATCACTAACAATTAGGGAGAAGGTGAAGATCATGCCGTCCAGACGACAACACAAAGAGAACGAGAGGGATTGTAGGAAAATAGTTCAGCAACTAGTATCCTCAATACCCCACGAGATTTTAACCAGTACTTCTTACGGACGGAAAGAACAGGGGAGCCGTACGCGAAGGAAAACCGTTACCTTTGTGGACTAGGATAAAGAAGGTGAGAAGGTAGAACAAAACCTGCTGCAAGATTGTTTGTCCGCGGAGACGAACGATGAGAAGAGCCAGCGAGTACAAGATCAACACCCGGGACAAGAAAGTTTGTCCGGGGAGTCTGAGATAGATGAAAACGTTCATGATGAGAAACAGGACCTGGGGAACAAGGTTTTGTCCGGGGAGTTCAGATGGATGCGAAGAAGGCACAGACATGATCTGGAGGAGCGTGCCGACTCCATCACAACCTCTTCAATAGATGAAAATTCCCGAAACTCAGGAATTGACACCTATTCAGACAGGAACTCGAGTTCGGGATCAGAACTGTCCGAACTAGCGATCCACACACTACTAGTGGAAACTCGTGAAAAGGATCTAGACAGAGAGGTGTACCAAGATCCTGACAGTGATCGCTACCTTATACCAAGCAAAAGAGTCTTTGACAACGCAGCGGATGATTTGGAGACAATAGCTGTATCGAAACGTTCGATAAGTCTGTTGCCACAAAAAGAGGTAGTCAGGACTGATCTTCAGCCGTTCAAGCAAGAAACACAGCCGCTGGCGAAGATTTGGTGCGTTAAGATGGAAGAAGACACACACCAGCCCAATGAGCTGAATAATCAGATGAGGGTCATGAAGACGTACTTGAAGGCGAGATACAGACTCTCGGATCTTCTAAGGGCGCAGAGAAACGATCGCATGACAAGCAACCTGAAAAAGTGGATCGAGAATGGTTCTCCGGATAAAGGGGACCTCGAGGAAGATAGTTATCGTATCTTGAGACAGTACTTCATGCAGAAGGAAGGGAGGTTATATTTGAACTAGGACGGGATTGTGGCATGCAAGAGAAGAGAAGAAGACAAAGTCCTATACAAGTATAACGCGATAGTGTTGCCGCAACTCTATCAGACAGAACTATTATTCAGGTCGCATGATCAGATGGGCCATCAAGGGATCGACAAAGTGTATCAAAGGATCCTGAAGCGCTTTGAGTGTCCTGGAATGAAAAAGGCATGTGAGAAGTGGGTAACAGCGTGCCTGTCATGCCAACAGGTCAAGGATCCAAGGAAATTGCGATTTCCTTTACAATTGATTGAGTCGTCTGAATTCAACGAGGTGGTGCAGATAAAACACCAAAAGATATGCATGACAGACAGCGGTTATAACCAAGTCCTGGTCATGATAGATCACTTCACGAGTATGCAGAGGCCGTGCACTGCATAACTGCCTCGGCGGAAGAGACATGCGACCACCTGATCACTACGTGGATAGCGAGACATGGTTGTCCGATGACGTTTCAATCAGATAATGGAACATCTTTCGTAGGAGAGCTTGCGAAAGAGCTTATGAGACGCTCGCAGGTTGCTCAGGCTCACTCCGCGACATACCACCCCCAGACGAATGGCTTAGTGGAAAGACAGAATAGGACGTTAGTGTCGATGCTGAGAGTATATTGTTCCAGGTACATGACCGATTGGGACAGATACTTTCCACAGGTGATGGGAGCCTATAATAGCACGCAACACTCCACCACTGGAGTTAGTCCACACATGATGCTAACTGGACACGAGAATTCTTTACCCTTAACCTTTTTCTACCCAGAGTATGAGGAAAGAAAACGTCTCCACAGGTCTATGTGAGGGACGTGATCAGACGTCAACAGGAGTTGAACGATTTATGGAGACGAAATACTCAGCAAGCACAGGCAAGGCAGAGGAAAAAATTCGACAAGAAAGCAGCTGGTGCAGAAGCATACTCGGTGGGAGACTACGTATGGGTATTTCAGAACGTTATACCACCAAAAGGGACGAAAAAGCTCCTAAAAACGTGGAGGGGACCCTTCATGATTACGGGTGTGCACCAGGAGGGACGCTTTTATAGACTGAGTATTGGCCGAACCGCTCCTTACGAAAATATTAAGCCACACAATCCATCGACAGAAGACTGGTGTATAACTGCAGACATGGAAGAAGGGGATTATCTAATGATGGACCCTGCTTGTGAGGTCAATGAGAAGGGCACCAGGGAAAAGAACGATGGAAATGAGGTCATAGAGGAAGGAGCAAGTGCACCACTGGACTTGGATCCAAATGACGTGATTGAAGCGGACGATGAAACTTTACCCTATGCAGAGGAGGACTGGCAGGACCCTGAACAAAGGGAGGTTCCTAAGAACTTGGAACCGGATCTTCCGTTCACGATACAGACTCGTCAGAATGACAGGAAGATCCAAAAAGAAATATAACCCTTACGGCGAAGATTTTGTAGAGGACAGGATAGACCTAAAGAAGATAGGGGAAGAAGTAGTGGGTCTAGAAGAAATAACTGTGTCACAAGACATTGACATAGTCGATGATCACGACGATGAATGGGTCGATGACCGGTCGAAACCCGAGGTCGAATTCGACGACGAGCAACAGTAGTCATATGAAGAAGACTTGACGAATCTGCGTGTCTTGGAATGGCTGAACGAAATGACGTCGGACCCAATGGAGACCAGTGTCACGATTCAAAATGTAGATCGTGAAAGCATAAAATACATGAAAACCGAACAAGAAGATCCTTCCTGAGCTGCTCAGGAGGGGCGACTACTCATTCCGGCCTCCAATCTCGATTTGATACCCGGTATGCGATCGACGGGGACGTCGATGGATATTTTTGTCCGGGGAGTGGGGGTAGGACTTACCCACACTGAAAACTTGATAATAAAAAATTAAGAATAGCAAGAGAAACAGGAGACTTAGAAGCAGAAACAAGTGGAGAATCTAAGAAACCTGACATAGGGAGGGTAGTTGAGTCATATTTTAACTTACCAAATGAGTATTCAAGTAGCATAATACTAACAGACAGCGATTTCATACTCACGGATAGAACATGTGCAATCGCAATCACAGCAGACATGAGTTTTAAGACAGCGTTAGCAGCAGATTTTAAGAGAGAATATAAATACATCGAATTTCTTTGGAAGCAAAGACCAGGAGTAGGGGGCGTAGCAGCCTTACCTCCGGCGGCGTCACAGATACCGGGAAAATACCTATGCTTCTTGGTGACGAGGGCGACGGAGAAGCAGCACGTGGACCCAGAGAACCTAGTCTTGTCCTTGAAGAGGTTGAGAGACTTCCTCGTAGAAAGGGATGTGAAGGAGCTTTCGCTTCCCGTGTACGACCCGAACAGAGGACGACTGCATCCTCGAGAACTGTACGCGCTCATACATGTAATCTTCTCTGATACTAATATACAAGTATATTTACATAAGAAATATACTTAAGTATAGGCTGAGTGACGTGCAAGAGGGTGTTAGACTAGATTATGTAGTGTGTGATATGTGATATAATATAAGATAATGAGGTCTATACAGTAGAGTATGCAATGAGGCATACACAATTTGGAAACTAAATCCACAGAGCAGAAGTAGCATGTCAGCAGCAAATATTGTGTTTCAAATTGTTAACCAAACGAAATTTTATATCTCTTTTTCGAAAAATGAAGCGTTTGCCTAAACAAGATGACTCCATGCAAAAAGTTCACTCCGTTTGATTTGAATGAAAATCTTTAATGCTTTCTTGATTTCCAAAATTAAATTTTTAAGAAAGAAATAAATTTCTCCGGTTCATTTGATGAAAAAACTGTATCACATTTATTATGAATTTTTAACGAGCATGCTATTGCTTAGCTAATCAAGCGTCTTGTTTTAAAAAAAGAGCAAACACAAGTAGCAACCATTTTTGCAATGCACATTAGAAAAAAGTAGCTTGTAGAAATAGTCCAAAGGGGTTTAATTTTAGGGAGTTACAAATTTTTGACAGCAATTTAACATGAACAACAAACCCGGAAAAAAAATTTCCAAAAATTGATATCTCTGCTGAAGAAAACTGAATCTAATACAAAGTTTTTTAGAAGTCGGGAATTATTTCATTCCGTTTGTTGTAAATGAAACTGTTTAACCTTTTCTTGTCTTCCAATTTTGAATTTTTTCATTTGAATTTTTTTTCATCTGTTAAACTCAATTTTGAATTTTTCATTTGAATTCTTTTTTTTTCATTTGTTGAATTTTGAATTCTTTAGTTCATTTGTTAACAAAATATATCATCTGTATTATTAACTTTCAAAGAGCGTGCTATAGAAAAGCTAATTGAGCGTCTTGTTTTAAAAAAAAGAGCAAAAAAAAGTTTTAAAAAAAAAGAGCAGTACTAACTTTTGCAGTGTAGATTGGAAAAAAATAGCTTCTGAAGAAAGTCCTAGGGGAAAAATTTTGGGCAGTTAAAGTTTATTGACAGCAACTTATCATGATTTAAAACAAGTAACAGAATTTTTGAAAAACCAAATTATTTAAAATAGCTCCAACAAACTGCCAGCCGACACCCAAAAAGTTGAAATTGGACCAAACTTTCGGCAAACATCTAAGTTCGAAAAAAAATTAGGTTAGTTAAATGTGATAAATGAGTCCTATACAGGAGAGTATTGCAAAGAACCGTAAAGGTTTCGGAGACTGAATGGACAGCACCGAAGTAGCTGTCAGCAGCAAAAATTTTGTTTCAAGTTGTTAACCTGGAAAAATTTCAATTCTCTTTTTAAAAATTTAAACGTTTGCTTAAAAAAAAGTGACTCAATTGCTTACAAAAAAACTTACAATCCTCGAGGTAGTTCGCCCCATTTGTTGTGAATAAAACCCGTTAACTTTTTCTTGATTTCAGAATTTAAATTTTCATTGGATAAATGAGTCCTGTACAGTAGAGTATGCAATGAATTATACACGATTCGGAAATAAATGGACAGCGCCGAAGTAGCTTGTCAGCAGCAAAATTTAAATTTCAAGTTAATAACCCGAAAAATTTTGTAATTTTTAATGAAAATTGGGGTATTTCCTTGAGCAAGTTGACTCTATTGCAAAACAATTTAGAAATTGCGATTTACTTCACTCCATTTCTTGTGAACAAATCTTTTTACCTTTTTCTATACTTCCGAATTCAAAATTTGAAGAAGCAAATAGATTTCTTTGGTTCAATTGATGAAAAAAGTCAAATGAGATTTTAATTTTTAACGCGCATGCTTTTGAATAGCCAATTTGGGGTCGTGCTTTAAGAGTGAAACCACAGTTAGCACCAAAATTTGCAATGTAGATTGAGAAAAAGTAGTTTCTGAAAATACTCCTAATGGGTTTGACTTTCGGTAGTTAAAATTATTTAATATAGCTTCAACAAAATGCCAGCTGACGCCCTAAAAAATTCAACTTCAACCAAGTTTTAGGCAAAAATCTAATTTGAGAAAGTTTTAGGTTACTGTAAAAAGGATAATGAGTCATATTTAATATTTAGCAATGAGTATGCAATGAGATATAAACGATTCGGAAACTAAATGGGCAGCGCCGAGGTAACTTGTCAGCAGCAAAAATTGTGTTTCAAGTTGTTAACCCGAAATATTGTGTTTTTCTTTTTGAAAAAATGAAGTGTTTGCTTAACCAAATTGACTATATTGCAATTTTTTTTAGAAATCGCGAAATAGTTCACTCCATTTGTTCTGATTGAAACTCTTTAAATTTTTTTTGACTTCCAAATTGGAATTGTTAAAGAAGTAAACGGCTTTCTTCGGTTCATTTGATGAAAAAAAAGTATCAAATATGTTAATAATTTCAAACGAGCATGCTTTTGAATAGCTAATTTGGTGTCTTGCTTTAAACGTGAAACCAATAGTAGCACCAAAACTTGCAATGTAGGTTGGAAAAAAGTAGTTTCTGAAGATAATCCTAATGGATTTGACTTTGTGCAGTTAAAATTATTGACAACAATTTATCATTATTTAAATAGTGCACCAGAATTTTTAAGATGAAGTTGAATGCTTTATACAATTGAGCTACTAAAGCTTATATAAAGCGGTAAAAGTGAGAAACACAAATTTTGCATGTTAAAACTGGTGTGGCGATAAACATAAGGTAACCATTCTAACTTTGTGTGCAACTAATTGAAAAGTAAAAACCAAAATTATGAACAAAATTAGCATTTGAAAGTTTTTTGAAATAAATTGAATTGGAAAATGAAGTTGGATAAAACGCAAGAATTTCCTATTGTTTTGTTTAGGAAGCAAACAGTTTATTTTGTTCATTCAATCAGACGTGTTAACGGGCTTAAAAATTTGAGAAGTTGTGAAGTAGTTAACTCCGTTTGATGTTAAGGATGTGAGTTTGGAGCAGAGCACGTGTTCGGAGTACAGCTTATTTGTTAGTTGGTGCTCGTGTTGGATGCGGAGCACGTGCTTGGAGCTCTTGTGTGTTTGGTACAGAGCCGGTGCTTGGAACTCGTGTTTGGAGAGGAGCTCGTTTCTGGGAAGAGTTCGAGTTTGGTTCGAGGAACGCTCGTGATATCATGAGGCGGACTCAGAGAATTATCAAACCGCCTAGTTATCTGTGGTATAATTCTGATTCGCAGCTCAGTGTTTCCAATACCAGCGAGTTTGAAGTGGAAGACCTATTAATATCACAAAATAACAATGACCGCGTTAATGTTCCAACGACAAGCGATGGCCGCGCAGGATTAACTCAAGCCATGCAAAACCTGCAAATAGAAGATATGCTACCAGAAACTGATCCAAATCTTGAAAGCCATGACGAAGAAATAATGATGGAAGCATTCGGTGCGTCACTTGACAAATCAACTTGTCTTGATCATTCGATTTGGACTGAAAGATGGGTGAAAAGCGTACGGCTGCCAAAAAGACTATATACTTTGCCTAATGGTAACATTGGTAGGAAGTACGTGGACCTCCTGACACATGAACTGAAGCTTCTTTATACCACTGCTCATTCCACTTCAGAAAGAATTCTGGTGATGAGTCGTGTTTTTTTACAAAGAGATCTAATGATCGAAGCATCAAAAGACATTCGAACACTTATTGGACGGCGCATTGACGACTGGAAGGAAAACAAATTCGACAATTTGTTGGCAGAAGCAGTGAGATGTGGCAAAAAGAAACAAATAAATCAAGATAATTTGGACGACAAACATGTCTCGAAAGTGTTTGCTTCATTAATGATGAAAGGCAAAGTGAGAAGTGCTATGCGGTGGCTCTCGGATAGAACAAGTGGGGGTGGGCTTGATCCGATGCAAGAGATGAAGAAAGGTGTGACCGCTTTAGAGACTTTGAAGTCAAAGCATCCAGAGCCACACAAGTCACATCTCTCTTCGCGATTGCAAGTGCCAGTTTTACCCGACTTTGAAAATGTTATAATCAGCTCTGCTTCCATTGAAGAAACGAAACGTTCTTTGCAGGGCAGTTTGGAAGCTTCGGGAACAGATTCTGAGCATTGGCAGACGGTTGTATTACGTCATGGGGCTCACAATTCACACTTGAGAGACAAAGCTGCAACTCTCGCCACAAAAATGTGCAATCTTACCATGGTCGAAAGTGCGAGCACTGGTTTCTGGAAGATTGATTGCGCTTGATAAAGGTCATGGCGTGCGACCTTTTGGTCTACGGAGAATAATTTGCAAAAGTGTGGCTGAGTTCACAAAAATTGACCTTGAAGAAACATGTTCGACTGATCAATTAGCTTGTGGGCTGAAAGCTGGCGTTGAAGGTGCAATTCATGCGCTCTCTGATGTTTTTGATGACAACAAGGAAGATGGCTGTGGCATGCTGTTGATGGATGCATCAAATGCTTTCAACTCGCTCAATCGTGAAACAGCGTTGTGGAATGTTCGAATATTGTAGCCTAGATGTTCTAGATTTCTCTTCAATACTTACAGAGGCTTCGCGTCGCTTTTCGTTGCTGGCGCCGATGAAGTGATATACAGTAGGGAAGGAACCACACAGGGAGACCCACTGGCAATGTTTTTCTATGGTGTTTCACTTCTTCCCCTGATTCGGAAGTTAAAGGATCCGAACAATGTGTTACAAAGTTGGTATGCTGATGATTCTGCGGCCATAGCAAAACTCAAAAATTGGAGATATGGCTCAAAAAAAAGTTTTCTGGTTGTCAATAAACAACATGCTGAAGAAGCGCATCACATATTTGACAATTACTCGATTACTATAGTGGAAGGGAAGAGGTTTTCGGCGGATTCATTGGAGACGGAAATGAGAAGGACGTCTACCTGAAAAAGAAAGAACTTGAATGGGTAGACAAATTGTGAAACTTTCTTTTGCGGCAAAAACAGAACCACAATGTGCCTTATCAAGACTGACTAAGTCCCTACAAGCGGAATGGAATTTTTCCCATCGTCTTTTGGGTGGTTCTAGTCAGCTTTTTCAACCTCTAGAGAACCTTCTGATGGAGAAATTTTTACCTGCGATACTTGGAACTTCGTCGATTTCATCAATAGAGAGACGTCTCTTTTGTTTGACAGCAAGAAAGGGTGGTCTTGGAGTGTCTAACCCAACCAGTTTCGCTGATGAGTCTTACAACACGTCACGGGACGCAGTTACGGTTCTTCATGATGCTATTGTTGATCAGCACGGTTTTTCCCATGAAGACCACAGAAATAAAATGTCTCGATCTCGTAAAAAGCATCATCGAATAATGGAAGAAAAACATGAAGAGTTGTTGGGGGAGTTATTGAATGAGCTACCAGCAGACCAAGTTCGCGCAGTAAAAAAAAATCAATGAAGAAAGCTTGTCTGCCTGGCTGACAGCGTTACCGATTGCTCCAGAAAACTTTGATGTTTCGGAAGTGGAGTTTCGGGATGGATTGATTGTCCGGTATAACAAAAACTTGATCACTTCGCCAACTTTTTGTGATGGTTACCAGTCACCATTCACCCTACGGCATGCGTTAGCGTGCAAAAAAGGTGGTCTATTAACATTACGGCACAATGAGATTAGGGATGCTGTAGGCGACTTAGCTTCTTTAGTGTGGAAGGATGTACACAGAGAGCCTGTTATTAGAGAATACAACCCGCAAGATGAGACACTCGCATTAATTGCAGATTTGTTTTGTCGTGGAGTTTATGTTAGACAGGGAGGAGCGTCTTTTGATATTCGTGTCTCTGAATTTGCGTCTTTTGATATTCGTGTCTCGAAAGCTGAACTTTGACCAAATTTTCGGCAAACATCTAACTTTGAAAAAAAAAATTAGGTTAATTGAAATGTGTTAATTGAGTCCTATACAGGAGAGTATTGCATAGACTGAATGGGGAGCACCGAAACAGCTGTCAGCAGCAAAAATTGTGCTTCAAAATGTTAACCTGAAAACATTTCAATTTTCTTTTTGAAAATTTAAACGTTTGCTTAAGAAAAAGTGAATATATTGCAAAAAATCTTACAATCCGTGACTATATTGCAAAAAATCTTACAATCCGCGAAGTAGTTCGCCCCATTTGTTGTGAATAAAACCCTTTAGTTTATTTTTGATTTCCGAATTTAAATTTTCATTGGATAAATGAGTCCTATACAGTAGAGTATGCAATGAACTATACACGATTCGGAAACTAAATGGACAGCGCCGAAGTAGCTTGGCAGCAGCAAAGAATTGTGTTTCAAGTTATTAACCCAAAAAGTTTTGAATTCTTCTTGAAAATTGAAGTGTTTGCTTGAGCAAGTTGACTCTATTGCAAAAAAATTTAGAAGTCGCGAATTAAATCACTCCATTTGTTGTGAACGAAACTTTTTACCTTTTTTTAGATTTCCGAATTCGACATTCGAAGAAGCAAATAGCTTTCTTTGGTTCAATTGAGACAACTTTAGGCCACTTTAAAAAGGATAAAGGAGGCGTATACAGTGGAGTATGCAATGAACTATATACGATTCGGGAAAAAAATGGACAGCGCCGAAGTAGCGTGTCAGCAGCAAAAAATTGTGTTTCAAGTTAATAACCCGAAAAGTTTTGTATTTTTTTCAAATTGAAATGTATGCTTAAGCAAGTTGACTCTATTGCAAAATGTTTTTGTAAAAGTACCTATTGAAAAAAAATCAAATGAGATACTAATTTTTAACGAGCATGCTTTTGAATAGCCAATTTGGGGTCGTGCTTTAAGAATGAAACCACAATTAGCACCAACATTTGCAAAATAGATTGGAAAAAAACTTGTTGCTGAAAATACACCTAATGGGTTTGACTTTGGGTATTTAATTATTGACAACAAATTATCATTAGTTAAAATGTGCAACAGAGTTTTTAAGATTAAAACTATTTAAAATAGCTCCAACAAAGTGCCAGCTGACGCACAAAAAATTGAATTTCAACCAAATTTTTGGCAAAAACTCAATTTTGATAATACTTTAGGCCACTTTAATTAGGATAAATGAACCGTATACAGTGGAGTATGCAATGAACTATACACGATTCGGAAACTAAATGGACAGCGCCAAAGTAGCTTTTCAGCAGCAATAATTGTTTTTCAAATTGTTAACCCAATGAAATTTTATATTTCTTTTTCGAAAAATGAAGCGTTTGCTTAAGCAAGATGATTCTATTGCAAAAAATTTTTAGAAGTTGCGAAGTAGTTCACTCCGTTTGATGTGAATAAAACCCTTTAACTTATTCTTGATTTCCGAATTTAAAATTTTGTTGGATAAATGAGTCCTATACAGAGGAGTATGCAATGAACTATACACGATTCGGAAAAAATGGACAGCGCCGAAGTAGCTTGTCAGCAGCGAAAAATTGTGTTTCAAGTTAATAACCCGAAAAATTTTGTGTTTTTTTTGAAAATTGAAGTGTTTGCTTGAGCAAGTTGACTCTATTGCAAAATTTCTTAGAAGTCGCGAATTAAATCACTTCATTTGTTATGAATGAAACTTTTTACGTTTTTCTAGACTCCCGAATTCGAAATTTGAAGAAGCAAATCGATCTCTTTGTTTCAATTGATGAAAAAAGTATCAAATGAGATATTCGTTTTTAACGAGTATGCTTTTGAATAGCCAATTTGGGGTCGTGCTTTAAGAGTGAAACCACAATTAGCACCAGAACTTGCGATGTAGATTGGAAAAAACTAATTTCTGAAAGTACTCCTAATACGTTTGACTTTGGGTTTTTAATTATTGACTGCAAATTATCATTACTTGAAAAGTGCACTAGAATTTTTTAAGATTAAATTTAGTTAAAAAAGCTCAAACAAAGTGCCAGCTGACGCCCAAAAAATTGAACTTCAACCAAATTTTTGGCAAAAACCTAATTTTGAGAAAACTTTAAGTCACTTGAAACTAAAAGGACAGCGCCGATTGGCTATTCAGCGGCAAAAATTGTGTTTTAAATTGTTAACCCGATTTTTTTTTTTGAAAATTGAAATGTTTGCTTAAGAAAACTGACTCTATTTCAAAGCATTTTAGAAGTCGCGAAGTAGTTCACTCCAATGGATAAGAATGAAACTTTTTGACATTTTTTTGACTTCCGAAATTGAATTTTTAAGAAGCAAGTAGCTTTCTCCGCTTCGTTTAATGAGAAAAAATATCAAATGTGTTAATATTTTTATCGAGCAATCTTTTGAATAAATAACTTAGTGTCTTGCTTTAAAAAGTGCAACCACAATTAGCACCAAAATTTGCTATGTAGACTGGAAATGAGTGTCTTCCGAAAAAACTCCTGATCGGTTTGACGTTGAGTAGTTAAAAACTATATTCAGCTATTCATTATTATTTAAAGTGCACCAGATTTTTTTAAGCATCAAATTATTTATTATAGCTCGAACAAAGGGCCAGCTGACACCCAAAAAAAAGAACTTCAACCAAATTTTTGCCGAAAAAACTATATTTGAGAAAAACTTAGGTTACTTGAAATGGAATAATTGAGTCCTATACAGTAGAGTATGCAATGAACTATACACAATTCGGAAACTAAATGGACAGCGCCGAAGTAGCTTGACAGCAGCAAAATCTGTGTTTTAAGTTAACAACCCGATCAATCTATATTGCTGATTGAAAATTGAAGTATTTTTTTTTAAATTGACACTAACGCAAAAATTTTAAGAAGTCGTGAAATATTTCACTCCATTTGTTCTGAATGAAACTGTTTAAACTTTTCTTGACTTCCAAATTGGAATTGGTAAGAAGCAAACGGCTTTCTTCGATTCATTTGATGAAAAAAAAGTATTGAATATGTTATTAATTTCAAGCGAGCATGCTTTTGAATAGCTAATTTGGTGTCTTGCTTTAAACGTGAAACCAATAGTAGCACCAAAACGTGCAATATAGGTTGGAAAAAAGTAGTTCTGAACATAATCCTAATGGATTTGACTTTGGGCAGTTAAAATTATTGACAGCAATTTATCATTATTTAAATAGTGCACCAGAATTTTTAAGATGAAAATATTTATTATAACTCCAACAAAGTGCCAGCTGACACCCAAAAAATTGATCTTCAGCAAGAAAATTTTAGGTTTCCTAATATAAGATAATGAGGTCTATACAGTAGAGTATGCAATGAGGCATACACAATTTGGAAACTAAATCCACAGAGCAGAAGTAGCATGTCAGCAGCAAATATTGTGTTTCAAATTGTTAACCAAACGAAATTTTATATCTCTTTTTCGAAAAATGAAGCGTTTGCCTAAACAAGATGACTCCATGCAAAAAGTTCACTCCGTTTGTTTGAATGAAAATCTTTAATGCTTTCTTGATTTCCAAAATTAAATTTTTAAGAAGGAAATAGCTTTCTCCGGTTCATTTGATGAAAAAACTGTATCACATTTATTATGAATTTTTAACGAGCATGCTATTGATTAGCTAATCAAGCGTCTTGTTTTAAAAAAAAGAGCAATCACAAGTAGCATCCATTTTTGCAATGCACATTAGAAAAAAAGTAGCTTGTAGAAATAGTCCAAAGGGGTTTAATTTTGGGGAGTTACAAATTTTTGACAGCAATTTACCATGAATTAAAAACGGCATCAGAGTTTTTTTAGAACCAATTATTTTTTATAGCTCCAATAAAAAGCCAGCCGACAACCAAAAGTTGAATTTTAACCAACTTTTTGGCATAAATCTATGTTAGCTTAAATGGGATGACTCCTATACACTAGAGTATGCAATGAACTATACACGATTCGGAAAATAAATGGACAGCGCCGAAGTAGCTTGTCAGAACAAATATTGTTTCAAGTTGTTAACCTAAAGAGTTTGATGAAAAATGCATCAAATTTTAAATATTTTTTTTATGAGCATTCTATTGAATAGCTAATTGAGCGTCTTGTTTTAAAAAAGTGCAACAACCAACAACACCAATTTTTGCAGTGTAGATTGGAAAAAAGTAGCTTCTGAAAAAAGTCCTTGAGTTCTATACAGTTAGAGTAAGCAATGAACCATACACGATTCGGAAACTAAATAAACAGCGCCGAAGTAGCTTCATTTGTTTTAAATTTCGTTTGAAAATTGAAGTGTTTGCTTAACAAAAATGACTATATTGCAAAAAAGTCTTAGAATTCGCTAAATAGTTCGCTCCATTTATTGTGAATGAAACCCAATAAACTATTCTTGATTTCCGAAATTCAGTTTTTAATGGTCCTATATAATAGAGTATGCAATGAACTATACTCGATTCGGAAACTTAACGGACAGCGCTGAATTACCTTGTCAGCAGCAAAATTTATAAATTGACAAATTGATAACCCGGAAAAAAAAATTTCCAAAAATTGATATGTCTGCTGAAGAAAACTGACTCTAATACAAAGTTTTTTAGAAGTCGCGAATTATTTCATTCCGTTTGTTGTGAATGAAACTGTTTAACCTTTTCTTGTCTTCCAATTTTGAATTTTTCATTTGAATTTTTTTTTCATTTGTTGAATTCAATTTTGAATTTTTCATTTGAATTCTTTTTTTTTCATTTGTTGAATTTTGAATTCTTTAGTTCATTTGTTAACAAAATATATCATCTGTATTATTAACTTTCAAAGAGCGTGCTATAGAAAAGCTAATTGAGCGTCTTGTTTTAAAAAAAAGAGCAAAAAAAAGTTTTAAAAAAAAAGAGCAGTACTAACTTTTGCAGTGTAGATTGGAAAAAAATAGCTTCTGAAGAAAGTCCTAGGGGAAAAATTTTGGGCAGTTAAAGTTTATTGACAGCAACTTATCATGATTTAAAACAAGTAACAGAATTTTTGAAAAACCAAATTATTTAAAATAGCTCCAACAAACTGCCAGCCGACACCCAAAAAGTTTAAATGTGACCAAGCTTTCGGCAAACATCTAAGTTTGAAAAAAAAAAATTAGGTTAGTTAAAATGTGATAAATGAGTCCTATACAGGAGAGTATTGCAAAGAACCATAAAGGTTTCGGAGACTGAATGGACATCACCGAAGTAGCTGTCAGCAGCAAAAATTTTGTTTCAAATTGTTAACCTGGAAAAATTTCAATTCTCTTTTTGAAAATTTAAACGTTTGTCTATAAAAAAAGTGACTAAATTGCAAAAAAAAACTTACAATCCTTGAAGTAGTTCGCCCCATTTGTTGTGAATGAAACCCGTTAACTTTTTCTTGATTTCAGTATTTAAATTTTCATTGGATAAATGAGTCCTATACAGTAGAGTATGCAATGAATTATACACGATTCGGAAATTAAATGGACAGCGCCGAAGTAGCTTGTCAGCAGCAAAATTTAAATTTCAAGTTAATAACCCGAAAAATTTTGTTATTTTTAATGAAAATTGGGGTATTTCCTTGAGCAAGTTGCCTCTATTGTAAAACAATTTAGAAATTGCGATTTACTTCACTCCATTTGTTGTGAACAAGTCTTTTTACCTTTTTCTATACTTCCGAATTCGAAATTTGAAGAAGCAAATAGATTTCTTTGGTTCAATTGATGAAAAAAGTCAAATGAGATACTAGTTTTTAACGCGCATGCTTTTGAATAGCCAATTTGGGGTCGTGCTTTAAGAGTGAAACCACAGTTAGCACCAAAATTTGCAATGTAGATTGGGAAAAAGTAATTTCCGAAAATACTCCTAATGGGTTTGACTTTCGGCAGTTAAAAATTATTTAATATAGGTTCAACAAAATGCCAGCTGACGCCCAAAAAATTCAACTTCAACCAAGTTTTCGGCAAAAATCTAATTTAAGAAAGTTTTAGGTTACTTTAAAAAGGATAATGAGTCATATTTAATATTTAGCAATGAGTATGCAATGAGATATAAACGATTCGGAAACTAAATGGACAGCGCCGAAGTAACTTGTCAGCAGCAAAAATTGTGTTTCAAGTTGTTAACCCGAAATATTGTGTTTTTCTTTTTGAAAAAATGAAGTGTTTGCTTAACCAAATTGACTCTATTGCAAACCTTTTTAGAAATCGCGAAATAGTTCACTCCATTTGTTCTGATTGAAACTCTTTAAATTTTTCTTGACTTCCAAATTGGAATTGTTAAAGAAGTAAACGGCTTTCTTCGGTTCATTTGATGAAAAAAAGTATCGAATATGTTTTTAATTTCAAACGAGCATGCTTTTGAATAGCTATTTTGGTGTCTTGCTTTAAAAGTGAAACCAACAGTAGCACCGAAACTTGCAAAATAGATTGAAAAAAAGTAGTTTCTGAAAATAATCCTAATGGATTTGACTTTGGGTAGTTAAAAATTATTGACAGCAAATTATCATGATTCAAAAAATGTACCAGAATTTTTTAAGATTAAAATTATTTAATATAGCTCCAACAAAGTGCCAGCTGACACCCAAAAAAATGAACTTCAACCAAATTTTCGGTAAAAAGCTAATTTTGAGAAAGTTTTAGGTTACTTTAAATAGGATAGTGAGTTCTATACAGTAGAGTATGCAAGAGGCATACACAATTTGAAAACTAAATTGACAGCACCGAAGTAGCTTGACAGCAGCAAATTCTGTGTTTCAAGTTAACAACCCGATCAATCTATATTGCTCATTGAAAATTGAAGTGTTTTTCTTTTAAATTGACACTTACGCAAAAACGTTAAGAAGTCGTGAAATATTTCACTCCAGTTGTTCTGAATGAAACTGTTTAAAGTTTTCTTGACTTCCAAATTGAAATTGTTAAGAAGCAAACGGCTTTCTTCGGTTCATTTGATGAAAAAAAAGTATTGAATATGTTATTAATTTCAAACGAGCATGCTTTTGAATAGCTAATTTGGTGTCTTGCTTTAAACGTGAAACCAAAAGTAGCACCAAAACTTGCAATATAGGTTGGAAAATTGAACTTCAAAAATTGAACTTCAACGAAGTTTTCGGTAAAAAACTAATTTTTAGAAAATTTTAGGTTTATTTGTATAAGATAATGAGTTCTATACAGTAGAGTATGCAAAAAGGCATACACAATTTGGAAACTAAATCGACTGCGCCGACGTAGCTTGCCAGCAGCAAAATCTGTATTTCAAGTTAAAAACCCGATCAATCGATATTGCTCAATGAAAATTGAAGTGTTTTTTTTAAATGACTCTTTCGCAAAAACTTTGAGTCGAGAAATAATTCACTGCATTTGCTGTGAATGAAACTTTTCAATATTTTCTTCATTTTCGAAATTGAAATAATTGTTGTTTTCTGCCCAGTTAATCTGGTAAACCTAAGACTTCTAAGCCATTTATTGAATTAATTGAGTTTTAACATTTCCTTAATTAAATTTATTAATTCTAAAATATTGCTGTAAAATATTCATAATAGTATTCATTGTCAAACTTCGTCGAAATAGAAACGGTTTCTCAAGCTCGTACTTTTAAGAAGACTCATCATCAGGACATCAATTTTTACTTAATTTGAGAAAATTTGCTCAAAAGGTTTAGATTTTATATTCGGTTTGGAAAATTTGATTTCACTTGACTCAAGTATTTCATAAAGTTGAACTTTTGTGGTACTCGAGAGCGTACTTTGTTTTGCTTTCAGCAGATGCATTTGCAGCACTTAGAACTAAATCAGAACTGGAAAAAAAAGTCAGTTCAAAAAAGTGTTTTGACTGCTTTCAATGACACTTAAAGAAGGTTGTTTTTCAATAAAAACAAGTCAACCACTAAAGTCTGACGCTTTAAACATTTCCCTACTGATACATTTGCTCCGCTAAAACATAGGAAAAATTACGAAAAAAGAACCTCTTTTCGTTCTGCGTCTTATGAAACAGAAAATTAGCTTGTTTACTTAAATAGATACGAGGAATCACGATAATGGATTCGTGGATTCATTATGTACCGCATCTTAAAGGGTAGCAAAAGCCAGGTATCCAACACAATTTCGGTGTTGAAAATTAGCTTGTTTACTTAAATAGATACGAGGAATCACGATAATGGATTCGTGGATTCATTATGTACCGCATCTTAAAGGGTAGCAAAAGCCAGGTATCCAACACAATTTCGGAAAATTGTTAATGAGTTTGAGGAATTATCTTTATTCTGACCATTGAAAATGGGGAGGTACTTTTGATTCGGGTGTGTTTCAGTTTTAAGCGCAAAATCAGATACTACAAATAATACGCTGAACCAAAGCACCACAAACGTTACACTTTATTAGTAAGAAAGACTGACACCGCAAAAATTATGTCGAAGTTTTTAAAAAGTCACTCTGATGATGAGCGTACTCTTCAGATTTTTAGCTGAAGTCAGGGTTTTCCTTGTTTGCAAATTAGAGTTCATCCGAGCAGAAAAATAAAAAAAAATTAAGTCAATTGATTTAGATCTAACACAGTGACTGATCAAAACTCACTACAGAGAACAAAATTGTTGCAATTGAACTATGTCGATTTTTTTGTTTAACTTCGTCACGAAAAATCAAAATGATAAACAAAAAATAGTTAATGATTTACTTTAAAACTGAAAAAAGCAAACAAAAAAAATCCAAAAAAGTAGCTTTCAAAGGTCAGAAAAACTAATTAATGATTTTCGCAACAATTTCACCCAACAGGATTGGACCTGATCCAGTTGAATGCTTTATACAATTGAGCTACTAAAGCTTATATAAAGCGGTAAAAGTGAGAAACACAAATTTTGCATGTTAAAACTGGTGTAGCGATAAACATAAGGTAACCATTCTAACTTTGTGTGCAACTAATTGAAAAGTAAAAACCAAAATTATGAACAAAATTAGCATTTGAAAGTTTTTTGAAATAAATTGAATTGGAAAATGAAATTGGATAAAACGCAAGAATTTCCTATTGTTTTGTTTAGGAAGCAAACAGTTTATTTTGTTCATTCAATCAGACTTGTTAACGGGCCGCCATAATTGAGGCCAGGTCCGGCCCGATATAATTCAAGTCGAGCCCGTTGGCGGCCCGATAAACAGGGAATTTATTAAATATCGGCCCGTTGGGGCCCGTTGCTGCTTTTTTGGTAAGAAACAAATTTGTTTCAAAACAATTTTAATTAATTGTTTTACTTATTTATAAAGACCTTTTTTAAAAGCCATGGAAACCATTTCAATTGCTTCAACGGTTGTAGGCGAAAGTTTTGCCCGTCTTTCGGATACCAAGCTGTACAGTGTGCACTGAAACATAACATTGGTTAGTCAATAAAAGTAAGGCCCGTTGGGGCCCGTTGACAAAAGTGAAAACCTCGGCCGGCCCGGCTCGTTGACAAGTATGCATTCGATGCAAAAAATGTATCCACTGTTATCTATTTATAACGTGCATGCTATTGAAAAGCAAATTTAGGGTCTTGCTTTAAAAAAAGAGCAACCAGAAATAGCAACATCATTTGAAATGTAGACTGGAAAAAAGTAGCATCAGAAAAGAGTTCAGTGGGTTTGACTATGGGTTGTTAAAAATTAAGGACAGTGATTTAACAATATTAAAAAATGAAACAGAGTTTTAAAAGAATCAATTTATTTGATATAGCTCCAACAAAAGGCGAGCCGACACCCAAAGCATTTAATTTCAACCAAATTTTCGATAAAAATTTAAGTTTGAGAAATTTTTAGGTTAGTTAAAATAGGATAAATGAGTCCTATACAGTAAAGTATGCAATGAACTATACACGCTTCGGAAACTACATAGACAGCGCCGAAGTAGCTTGTCAGCAGCAAAAATTGTGTTTCAAGTAGTTAACCCGAAAACAATTTAAGTTATTTTTGAAAACTGAGGTGTTTGCTTAAACAAGTTGACTCTATTGCAAAAAATTTGAGAAGTCGTAAAGTAGTTAACTCCGTTTGATGTGAACAAAACCCTTTAACTTATTCTTGATTTCTGAATTTAAAATTTCGTTGGATGAATGATTCCTATACAGTAGAGTATGCAATGAACTATGCATGATTCGGAAAAAAATGGACAGCGCCGAAGTAGCGTGTCAGCAGCAAAAAATTGTGTTTCAAGTTTATAACCCGAAAAGTTTTGTATTTTTTTCAAATTGAAGTGTATGCTTGAGCAAGTTGACTCTATTGCTAAATTTTTTTGTAAAAGTATCTATTTAAAAAAATCAAATGAGAGATTAATTTTTAACGAGCATGCTTTTGAATAGCCAATTTGGGGTGGTGCTTTAAGAGTGAAACCACAATTAGCACCAACATTTGCAAAATAGATTGGAAAAAACTTGTTTCTGAAAATACTCCTAATGGGTTTGACTTTGGGTATTTAATTATTGACAACAAATTATCATTACTTAAAATGTGCACCAGAATTTTTTAAGATTAAAACTATTTAAAATAGCTCCAACAAAGTGCCAGCTGACGCACAAAAAATTGAATTTCAACCAAATTTTTGGCAAAAACTCAATTTTGAGAAAAGTTTAGGCCACTTTAATTAGGATAAATGAGCCGTATACAGAGGAGTATGCAATGAACTATACACGATTCGGAAACTACATAGACAGCGCCGAAGTAGCTTGTCAGCAGCAAAAATTGTTTTCAAATTGTTAACCCGAATAAATCTGTACTTCGAAAAGTTTGCTAAAAAAGTTGACCCTAAAAAATCTTAGATGCAGCTAATTAGTTTACTCAATTGAAACTCAACCCTTACTTCATTTATGATTTGAATTAATTGCTACTTGTTATCTTCTGCCTAGTTAGTCAACTTAACCTAACACTTCTAAACCAATTCTTGAAACAACTGAGCTTTAACTTTTCCTTAAATACAATTCCTAATTCCAAAAGATTGCTGTTAATTATAGTCAACAAATTTTGTAGAAAATCTTTTAACTCAAGTGAACGAATTATTTCCTATGCTCATAACAGTATTCATTGTCAAACTTCGTGCAAAAAGAAACGATTTCTCAAGCTCGTACTTTCAAGAATACTCATCATCAGGACATCAATATTCACCGAATTTGAGAAAACTTGATCAAAGATTTAGATTTTATATTCCGTTTGGAAATTTAGATTTCACTTGACTCAAGTATTTCATAAAGTTGAAATTCTGCGGTACTTCTCACGAGGTAGCAAAAGCCAGGTGTCCAACACAATGTTGGAACATTGTTCTTGAACTCAAGGACTTATCTTTTTTCCGACCAATGAAAATGAGGACGAAATTGAGATTCGAGTGTTTCAGTTTTTTACCCGAGCAAAATCAGGTACTACAAAAAACCATTAGAATGGGTTGACTGATATATGATATTGAAGCTTTTTCAGCCTTGATTCGAACGACAGTATAAACCCTTTCAACAATTTTACTGTCTCGAGAAAAACCTGATCGAAATTTTTTCCGTCCAATTTTGAACAAGTAAAACGATCGAGTAACGTTCGCTATATGAAAACTTTTAGGCCAAGAAACTGGATTTTTTAAAACGAAAACTATTTAGCGCTACCTTGGAAAAAAAATTGTTTTTTTTTTCATTTAATTGTTTATTCATTTTTAAGACAAATGTTGATTATGCCTAGATCACTAACGTTCTACACGTTTGCATAGTTTTCTTATCACATCGCGTACAAATAGCGACTTCAATATAAAACTTAGAAAAAAAACTTTTTGCGGCTAATTTATGAATATGTCAGAACATTGTGCTGCTTCCACATCAACCGACTATCCTTGTTTAGCCATGAAACTGGTATTTATAATTTAGACAGAAATGAGAGTTTGTTGTCCTAGTAAACCGATTGTTCTAGCGGCTATAAGAATTTTTTAAGTAATTGCCCTAACTCAACTCCTCTCTCGAAATAGTCCACAACAAAACAAATTTGGACCGCCCGCTTTTAACCGACATGATTTGTTTTCATTTCAGCTCTGACACGACTAATGGGGCTTCAATACGATATATCACTCAACCTCATCTGGATAAGTAGGACAAAAACCAACCCAACCCTTCAAACAAAAAATCAATGAATCGTTACCACGAGCTAAGAAAATGACATTGATGGACCAGGAAGTCAATAAAATCATTAAGTTCAAAGTTCAAAAAAACGGGATTCTAGCAATCCCTTAAAAGCCAGAACAAATTCCTTCGTTCATTAACATTTAATTTTGTATTCTTTTTATAAAAATTAAGGCGAAGTTGGTTATGTACAAAGAGATACATATGAACAGTTATTTTCAACATAGATAATCAGAATTTATTTGAGTTTAGAGCGAAGATGCACATTTACTCTTGTGTTCAGACCAGTGAGCTACTTGACAGTCTCTGAAACAAAAACTGACAATATTTTTATTCCTGCGGGACTATAAATGAGCCTTATCGACACACTTCCCATCATATCCATTCCTATGTTTGATATGAGACTACCTCAACTTACATACCTTGAACAATACCAGGTCATTTTGCACTTGCTACATCTCTTGCTGGCATCTTCACTGCACACACAACACTTGGGGATACCTGGCAGGATGACATCCAGGGCCTCTGAGTCATAAAGGGAGGCAAAACTGAAGCAAGCGAACAATAATAATATTCGAACCACAAATCAAATGTTCGTAGCCTAATTATACATATTTCAAGAACACTATATTCATTTTTCGACGAAACTTTATTCATATCTCATGGGCGGGGGGAAGCATTCATGGGCATTCATATCTCAGTTTTCTTATCACATCGCGTACAAATAGCGACTTCAATATGAAACTTAGAAAAAAAACTTTTTTTCCAGGGGTCGAGAAGGACGGCGGACTTTCAAACAAAAACCGTTAACCTTTTCAAGGTTACTTTTAAGCTGTCATGGTGTTGGCCTCATCAGGAAAAGGGGAATGCGCTAACCCTCCCATTCCGCCCGAATAGACTAGTCGCTTCAAGTCTTGAGCAGTCAGTTTTCCTCATATTTTGGGAATGGACTGAAAAGTGATAAAAAGCATTACTTGGTGGCAAGTCTCTTGAGATCTGCCTCTGAGGGTGAGAAATAGTGATTCACTTGGTACTTGGCGATGGATCCCCACTTGCTACTGCTGTCCTCCTCCATCCTCATCCTGATCTCCGGCAGCTGTTCTATGATGGGGTGGGAGGAGGAGACAGGCTGGTCTGGGAAGGACTGCATCTGCATGCGCAGCAGATACTCTTTCAGCTGACCCAGAGCTGGAATCTGGTCCACTACTACGTCATTCAAGTGTCCAATCAGCTGAACCCAAACATATCATCCATTAAATCAAACTCCCAATAGAATTTTTGAAAGACTTTGGTTGCTTGCTTTCACGCAATCTAATATGCTTTTTTTTGCTAAGGTTTCGGTTTTCACCTTCAACAGAGAAAATTTTGGGCTTTTAAGTCTTTGCCGTCCAGTTTAACGTTGCAGTTTGAAAAAATAGCAACACGAAGCTCTAATATGCTCGAGTCATGTCTATTTGACAACTGATTTTAAATGCTACTTTTCAATGGATCCGAAGCCAGTTCAAATGGATCAAAAGACAGAGAATCAGACTGACCTTCATGAACTGTTCCTTGGTGTGGCTGGTCATCTCGTACTTCCTGTTGGCCTCTGGACTGAACAGGAACTGGTAGATGGCCAGCCAGATCTGACCCTCTATGTTGGTCAGTTTGTGCACGTCGCTCGCAGGAATCTGCTCCCACTTACCATCTATCAACTTCGATGTCTTACCTGTTAACGTTTTACTATAAAGAACCTCTAGCATAATTTGACGGCTTAATTCACAAACATGGAGGAAACAATTTATGGTAATAACTAAAAAAATGCTTTACAAAACCAGCCTGTATCATTTAACTAGCGATGAAAATGATCTCACAAAAAGAAGGCTCTTCTAGCATTTTCTTCTCTCTTAAGCAAAGAGAAACCCAGAAAACGTTGCAGTCATGAATCAGCGCGTGAATCAATTCGCAAAAAAACCTGAAGTTCAAAATCAAATTTTCTGTATCTCATTCCAACTAAAATTGCGAAAAGCTCAAGCTGGGTTTTAACTATTTTTAATAAAGAGCACTTCGTACCTTTAATTACATCGTCTTTAAAATGAAAAACGGTCAAAAATGCTGCACACAGAACTAAACTGGCAGAAACTGGCTAGCCTTGAAGTTCAATCAAAGTGATCTTGTATGAAACGATAATTTAAAAAAAAATCTTTTAGAAAATCCGGAATCAGAATGTTGAGTCCTTCAGAATAATTTTGCCACTCACTTGGCTCGCAAAAATTACCCAGTCTTTTGATTAAGCTATCAAGAAAATGAGACTTCGATTCATTTCAATTTACGCCATATCCTAAAACGGCTATAAATTTTAAATTTCATAGAGCGAATCGGTTTGCGAAAAGTTGAAGTTTTTCTCAGCAAGAAATTCATGCTATGAAACCCTTCAAGACGAAAAAAAATCAAACTAATAAATAAAATTTCAAATCCCCTTTCCCCTCAAATTACACACAAGCAAAAAAAGTTTCTGTCCCCAAACGCCCCAAAAGGAGACCACTAAGCCGATATAAAAACCCAAAACGATTAAGCCGAAAAGACCAAATTAAAAAAACAAACAAACCTAGTTGGTAAAATTGGTGTTCAGACAATTCGGTCACAGACAATTCAGCCAGTTTCAAATTCAGACAATTCAGTCAAAATGAGTAGGTCAATTCGGCCAAAGACAATTCAGACAGTTTTGAAGTTTTAAAACGTGCGCGCAAAAACTTTTCACATGCGGCAAAACATCAAAGCTTTCATTAGACGACTTATAATTTATTCCTTTCAAATGCACATAAAACAAAAAAAAACAACATAAGCAGTACCTAAACATAATAAAACTTTATGCAACTCATTATGTTTCCAATTTTAGAATAGTACCCAAGCAAAAATCGAACAAAAAACTGCATAATACTTAAAAGTTAACCAATTTACGCGAAAGTAGACCCGAGATTGGGAGTAAAAAAGGATATCAGTTAAAGGGTTGACCACCCCTACCACTTACTGGCCACACAGTTACGCTGATATTCTTATGCCTTAGATGGGGGAGGGTGCAACCGCCTATCAGGTAATTTGGGTAGTTGGTTGAAACTAATTAGAAACTTAAACTTCTTTAAAAGATAAACTAATTGCGATTAAAATACGGTCCAACCAGAAACCAGTACCGCGTTTAACGCCTACTTTTTGCAGTTAGATTGTCCATTTACACAATTAACAACGATTAATCTTCATTAGTAACTAGCTTGAACAACTGGTTGATTAGTATCTGAATCATTTTAAATCTTTCACTTTTAGCAAAATTTGACGTTAAATGGAATTCGTATTATCTGAACGCGGAAAAAAGCATCTTTGTCTTGATGGTTATAGATACCGTGAAAAAAAAACAAGTTAAGAACGGTCTCATTAAATGGCAATGTACAATTGGAAATTGCAGAGCAGTGGGTTATTGGGACAAACAGCAAGAATTCGCCTTAAAAGCCGAGCATGCTCATTTACCGAGCCCCTCAAAAATTCAAGCTAAGAATTTTGCTAACCAAGTTCGAGAAAAAGCCGCAAACACTAGTAACGCTCCCCAACAGATTGTCTTCAACGCCCAAATTGACCTGCCTCTTTATGCAGCGCCTACAATACCGAGTTACTCAACATCTCTTCGGAGTATAAACCGAATCAGGCAGCAAGCCTTAGAAACAATGCCAAAACCAAAAAACCTTGAGAGCGTCGACGAAATTCCTGAACCTCACAAACTCACACACAGCGGTGATACGTTCCTGTATTTTGATTCTGGTAAGTCGGACAGTAGAATTTTAGTTTTTACAACATTACTAGCGCTTGATTTGCTTTCTCAGTCAGAAATCTGTCATTGCGATGGAACGTTTTCAGTGGCACCAGATGTCTTCTACTAAGTTCATATTATTTATGGTGTAATCGAAAACGCAGTTATACCCTTGTTGTATGCTCTGCTCCCCAACAAGACTCAAGACACATAGGAAAAACTTTTTGGCTGCCTAGAGCAATTTGGAAAAAAAAGTAGTCATTGATGTTGAAGCCGCTGTTCGCAACACCATAAGGAAAATCCAGCCTGATACAGAAAATCAATTCTGTTTCTTCCATATAGGCCAGGCAGTATGGCGCAATGTACAAAAACTTGGACGATGACGAGTTTCGACTGAATGTCAAAAAAAGGATTTGCTTGGCATTCGTTCCCGTTGACGACGTTATTTTCGCTTTTGAGGCTCTCCGAAAAGAGGATCCCTCAGAGGAATTTCAGAGTCTATCGGACTATTTTGAAGACACCTATATTGGTGCCTGTCGAGGGAATAGACACGATTGGAACGTTTTCAATCTGGTGCTCAGCGGTGAACCTCGTACGAACAATGCATTGGAGGCATGGAATGGCAGCTTCAATAAATTCGTGTCGACAAAGCACCCCGCCCACGCCAAGTTGATCACACATTTCAAAGATGAGCAAAAAATGCCAAAATAAATGTTGAGAGAATGTTGATCGCCAATGAGAAACTCGTTCAAAACGCAAAAAACTACAATCGAGACCATTTACAGAAGTATTTAAAACTTTGCACCTTCAATGTACATATATCTTAAAACAAGATGCATAGCAAGTTGGTTTTGATCTTTGAAACTTGTTAATTGATGTTTCACATTTCTTTGTTTAAGTGTTGAAAGCCTTCTGACTCTAATGAAATTAGAAAAGTTTTAAATTTTCCTTTTATCTAGTCTCTTTGATCTAAATAGGCCGAATTGTCTGAAATTGTTTGGCTGAATTGTCTGTATTTCCAATCGGCTGAACTGTCTGTGGCTGAATTGTCTCTCCGCCGGTAAAATTATAATCAATGTCAAAATCAAATTTCGATTCCACCGGATTTTTAAAGTTCTAAAACACTAAAGGCAACTACAATGAAAATATATAAACTAACAAAAATTTCCAACAAAAATAAACTATTCTTAGATGTGGCAACTAAGCCGACAAAACATAAGCGGACAATTATAACTCCAAAAATTTTATTTGAAACAGAAAACTTTCGTTTGAAAACACAGGTTCTGGTTAGATTCGAACGCATGACCTTTGCCGTTCCAAGCGTACTCGTTACCTCCAGCACAAGTGTTCTGAAAACACTAAGAAACTTGAATTTATTATGAACCAAGGTAGCAGCAGGAGTCCAGATGCGTCCTGTGTACAAGGTTGGTTACGGTAAAAAAAGTCTTGTACCCGATTGGAATACCCTTGCTTACCCTTGAATATTATAAGATTATTCGAACAGAAGATACATTTCACTGTTACCTGTGCTTGGGTCTCTTTTAACCCAAGGGGTAGACTGTACTAATTGCACTAGCAGAAGGGGCATTTCATTTGTCCTGATTAATCTAGTCACAACACTGATTGGCAATCTGCAAACAGGCTCAGGCTTCAATTGACAGTTTCTGCAAGCTAAATCTATTCACACAGGAACAGTATTTCATCTCACGTGTTCAAGTGGTCGGAGAGGTAGCGGACGATGCTCACACATTTAACTGCACAGTCAAATCTGATTTTCAGTGCTTGTCGGCCAAGGTACTAAAACAAAAAGCACCAAATATTAACAACAAGTAAATTCACTCATTTCGCCCTCTTGGATCTTTTAGGCCGAGTCAAATTAAACTGACTCAGTAAACATGTATGCTGTACCAACCTGTAGATCCGATTCGTCTTCTCTCTGAATGGATAATTTGGGGTCGTAGATAGAGTCAGTTTCACTCTGCTCACAGGCAGAAAGGAAGACCAGTTGGCGCTGGCAGTAGTCGGCAAGATCCAACACAGCGCCGCTCTCTCCAGCACTTTGCATCGCATCCTATAGAGATTTGCAAAAACTTACAACAGACAAAATTAATTTAAACTAGCGTGCAACGCACCTCCGGTACTCATAATAAATCGCATATATTGGAAATAAGATCTGCATTCTTTGAGTGTACTCTGACAGCACCCAATTACAAGGTTCCTAATTTCAAATTGTGAAGAACCATAATATTTCGTGAAGTTTTTTTGAGCTCTTCAAAAAATTCAAAACGAACTAAGAAACGTCACATCTGGGCAATTGAGCAGTCGCATTTGGACGCAAGATT
>NC_087064.1:44158345-44308345 GCF_963678635.1 Symsagittifera roscoffensis | reverse complement strand
TCATATACTATCCGTTCCTACCTCGTGCAAGACGCTAGCCACACAAAAAGCTGTCGTGAATAATAATTTAATGAATTTAAGCCATAAAATCAAGTAAAACATGATATTGATAGTACAGTAAATGATCAAAAACCACATATACGTAAGAAAATTCCTGGTTTAAGTATTTGTAATACTGATTAAAAAAGGCACAATATCAAGCCCATTAAGCACCATGTTTTGAATATGAACTATTTGGCAATAGACCGTATCAAATTTATTCATTCCCCCGTTGCACTTCAAAAATCAGCCCAGAAGCTTATTAAATAATAAAAACAAAAACTAGATGCAAAACGTCCAGTGCAGATAAAAGGGCTGATTTATGCAAGCAATTCGTTCCTCAAATTTGAAGCCAAATTACAAGAACACTCTTCACTCACTATCATTGAAACGGAAAATGATACTCATGATTCCTTGAACGGTCAAGCCGATAAGGTGATCTAACCACATACTACACTTGGTTTACAACTCCGAAAAGTCTTTTATGTTGGCATTTTGAAAGTCATTGGTGTCATCCTCGATTCCATCATCGCCCATATTATCAATTTCTCCATTATTCGCATACTCTATTTTATCATCTATTGGTGGTTTCCTCTCCACTTTTTTACTCCGTTTAGGCTTCATCGATTTAGCGTTCATTTTTTCAAGGTTAAAGTACACAGTACCATCATCACCCTCCGAGGACCAATCCGAATCATCGTCAGATTCCTCCGACTCATCATCCTCACCTTCCTCGTCATCCTCATCCGAATCGCTTCCGATCTTTCGACACCCCCTCGGACGCTCCTGGTCCACATCACTTCCACCGTTCTCTTCATCAGCCTTTTCCTCCTCTTCCTCGTCCGATGGGATCAGTTCATATCCCTCGGCACATGCGGTAACTGTACAGTCTTTTGCCAGGAATCCCGTACATGGTCCACCATTGCAAGCTGGGTGGCACTTTTCACATTTGAAGTATCCAGGGTAGTTATCACAGAACTCTCCTTCCACGCATGGGCTAAAGTGAAGCAGAAAATAACATCAAAAGGATTAACAATTTCAAAACGAGCAGCTAACGAACAGCAAAGACACCTGCTCACAGCCACACTGTATTTGGACCAAGTTAACGTCCTCCTCCCATTCTTTAAGGGGGCGTTAACGTAGTTCTGGGTGGGAATAATCAGAATCGAAAATTTCAAAAGATCTTAATTTCGTCTACTGGGTGGGTGTTAACTTGATGTGAGTGTTTTTTGCATCCCACTTATGTAAATTAGGGTCATATTGGCGATCATGATTGAGCGATTTGGCAGACACTGATCATAAAGCATCACTGACCAACACTTTCATCAACCCTTGTATGTTTTGCAACACTGATCATAAAGATACAAGTGTTGTTTGAAATCTCTTTTCACGCAAGATAACACAAGGTATGCTAACTTGTGATTGTCAAGGTCGTTGCATTCGTCTATATCTCTGCACATGGTGAATGCATCTTCCCCTTCATCACGTGTGTATCCCTTCTTGCACTCATCGCAGAACTTACCCTGGTGCCACGAATCACACTTGCAGTCGCCTACAAATAGAAATAAAGGCTCCTTTTTGAAGAAATTCGTGTCAGTGACTATGTTCAAATCTCTCGATAATTTAACTACTTATCATGCATTTTTGGCTATTTAAGATGAGAAAAAAGGAAAATTTATTTCAGAAAAGAGAAAAAGTGTGTTCAGAAAAATTTCAATGACATCACTACAGACAATCTAAGACTTCAGTGTGTAATTAGGATGTATCTTTTAGACCCGGTAGATGATAAATTACATTTACCAGTTCCGGTCCTCGTGCCATTTCCACTGCAGGTGCCATGATCGAAACAGATGGTCTTCGGGTCAGTACTGTGCGCGAAGTCCTCGTGTCTGACTCTGCATGGCAGACAGTCTGGTCCAAAGTGGCCATAGGCACAACAGTATTTGAGAAGTGAGACACAGAGATAGTCTTCCAGTTCACTGTTTCCTTCTGCGTTCAGATGGTCCCAGTGTGAGAACCAGAAACTCTCCAAGTCATCTTCTACCTAATGCAACACTTTCAAACTTTATCCTTAACCGGCTAATAGAGCCAACAGACAGTTGGAAAAGAACCCATGAACACAAGAAAACAAAAACTGAATGGTTTTTTTAATTCACAAGTTGAAAACATATGTTCTTTTAAATCTCTTATTTCAAAACCAATTTATGATTGACGCTTTTTCTGATAAAAGTAACTCAATTTGATAAAAATGGATCAATAGGTGAAATTTTTATTCCGCCGAGAAATCTGAAAATTAGAAATCGATCATGTTTTTTGTCAACTTTAAACTTTAAAAAAATCAAACAGCGAAAAATTAAAATTTAACGTGAACCAATTTTAAGACTTTTCCTGGAAAAAAAACATCAGGACCTAAAGTCTTCACTACGTTCATTGAACCCTTACAAGATTTTAAGAATCAAATTAATGTTTTGTTTGCATACAATTTTGCGGTGTATTTATCGAAGAAACCTCGAGTGAGTTTAAGTGACTTTTCCTGAAAAACAAAAAATCACGACATTTATAAGAGTCTCCACTGCTTTCATCGACTCTTAATCAAATAAAATGAACAATGAAGCTACTAATCCATCAAAAATAAATGAGGATCACTAAACGTAAGCTGAACACAATTACCTTCGCTATTTGAGGCGATGGTCAGACTAGTAATCTCAAAACAAATGGTCAACAGAAAACGCAGCTACACCCTTGTTTAATATACCTGTACGTTCTGTCAACAAAAGGCTTTTGACATCCTAACAAGTTCTGACGACTCAATATGACCTCTACGTGTCTACATACCTTCTCTAGCATTCGGCTAATTTTGTCCTTCTTCGATTTGAACATCTTGTCCGTGATCTCAATCAGTCTCAGTTCACTCTTTCGATAGTCCTTCAGATTCTTCACCTCCCATGCAGTGTCGCCTCCTTCATACAGTCCCGTGTCAGTGGCCCTGAACTCATCCATAAACATGCCTACCATTTCCCTACACTCTTTGCAGCTATCTTCTATCTGCTGTGACGATTTTGACTTAGCATGCACAGTCATAGGGAAGGTCAGCAGCAGAATTGAGAAGAGAAGTGACGAAAATAAAACAAAGTTCAGCCGGTTGAGGGGAAAAGTGAGTTTGTTGTTCACTCTCCCCACTTGAGACTGAGATTGCGAGAAAAGCATCGTTAGCCACGACAGCCCCAGAGAGCCCCGCATTCATCAAAAATCTGAAATTCCAATCTTACACTTATTCAATGGAACACAGAGGTGCAGCCAAGCTTCGCACCACTTGTAATGCAACAACTAAAGAATTAAAACAGCAAGGCGCCCAAGAACTATCTAAGATGACTTTGAACGATTCTACCGCTGAAGAAAAAAAAACAAGAAAAACAAAAGATTGAAAGTAAAACGTTTTGTTTAAATTTATTTTTTTAAGAGTTCAAAGTGAGGTTGATTTTGAGCATTCAAAAATTTGGGGCCAGAGTCATATTGATCTCATGAATATTATCGTAAATTTGTAGGAAACAAAATATTAGGTAAATAAGCCGACAGAATCAAAGCCGACAGCCAATATGCTGAATGTCAGACAAAATGTTTCGGCAAAATCGTATTGAAAAAAACAAGTACTACCCAAATAGTAACCACGACTGCCATATATGTACTAAATGCAAGTTGGTATACACCATTCGGAAACTAAACCGAGAGCTTAATCGACAACCATAACGCCGAATACCCATCAGCAAAAACGTAATACCGATATCTTATAATTATACATACAATTAGATCTATCAAAATGAAAAAAAACATGCCCACACAAAAGAATGTAGAAAAAGCATCGGAATTAAAATTACCACGCGGTAAAAAAAAAGCAAAAAAACCTGAGCAAATAACTTTCGTGCCGAAAAAACCAAAAAAATTCCTAACTAATAAAAACATATTAAGTCCCCCTTCCCCTCAGAACACGCACACAAAAACCTTTTTCGCTCATCAAATGACGCAATAAGAGGCTACTAAGTCGATATAAAAAAGGCAAAACCTATCAAGCCGAAAAAAGCAAAGTCGAAAACCTTATAATAAGAACTACTACCAAATACAAAAATTAATTCTAAGGTGTAATTTACACAAGGAAAAAAGCTTTGAGCGAGCAAAATTAGAAAATACTACCAGACACAAAAATCGATTCTAAGGTCTATCCCAGAAGTTTTTTGCGGTTACTTACTACTTACGAAGACTAAATTTGCTTAAAATTAAATCTTAAGCTTCATGTGCATAAAATAATTTCACTATATTTTTCCCGTGAAAACACTAAGACAGTTCGCAAAATGTTAACGAACTCAAAGAAATTTTTAGCTTTCAATTTTAGATGGAAAAAATTACACTAACATAGAACTCTTTCAGTTACAAAGAATTGTTTTTTTTTATATTTTCGATAAAGCCAACCCACTGGATCAATGGAAAAATGTTCAGTGTTAATGAACTGATGTTACCAAAAAAGACCAACGGTCTCATCAAGATAGGTCTCTTTGGATTTCAATAATCTTTGGAAAAGTGTTCAGTGTCGATGAACTGATGTTAAAAAAAAAGACCAACAGTCTCATCAAGATAAGTCTCTTCGGATTTCATGTATCTAACTATTTTGCAGAAACATAGCCAACAGACAGTGGGAAAAGAACCAATGAACGCAAGAAAACAGAAAAAAAACAGAGTTATTTTTTTAAACCTCAACTTTTGAGGAAAATATAAACTTTAAATTTGAAATATGCACTTTATGATTGACCTGTTTTGATGCAATTAAGCTATTTAAAGAAAACTGGATCACTATAAAAATTTTATTTTCCTGGAAAATCTGAAAATTAAATTCCATTTTCGAAACTTGAAGTCGATCACGTTTTCAGTGACTTTTACACTTCGCTGTTCGGTAGTGGAGTTTGTCTTCCTTTTAACAAAGGAAATGAACTAAAATTAGGAGAAAACAAAAGTCAAACTGCAAAAAAAAATACATTTTGAGCGTGAATAAATTAAGACTTTTTACAAAGAAAAATCTAAAAATCTAAAAAAACAACGAAAAATCATCAAGACCCATATTCCATATAAGAGTCTTCACTATGTTCATAGACTCTTAAAATCATTTTTCAATGAGAATTCTTTAACTTGTTATAGACAATTGCGTTGCCTGAACAAAACGTAAGGCATATACGGGTATTCGATTCACGTACATACTTTGTCGAAATTTAATTGACTGAGACCAGAAGCGGATTCAGGAGGGACGACAACTCCCCCCTCAGGGATTCGACCCCCTCACTAACCAAGGAATCCTTTCTTGGGTACTATTTTATAAGATGCATCGTCCAGCAAACCGGCCGGTACAGGAGATTTTGGCAAGATACGGTCTTCATAGTATTTTAAAGAAAGCCCGAATTGGCCGACTTAAAAAAAAAGAGGCTAAATGTTAGAACTTTTTCGTTCAAAATTCGCCCCCTGGAGAAAATCCTCAACCAAAATAGGGACTTTAATTAGTTGCCTCAAATAAAGATGACACGGAAGATTCAATTGTGCACAAATTCCTGTCATGAACAATTTTCGAAAAGTTGAGCAGTGTCTTTCATTTAAATTAAAGCAGACCAGAAGATTTTTCAAGACAAAACCTCATGCGCTTCACAACTTTTTTCATAAACACTTCAAACCGTTTCAAGATCAAGGATAGGCTCAAAACTAATGGCTACATATATTTTAATTAAATATCGATATTTATTTGGCAAGGGATCAAATGAAGGAACACAACACTTCAGGAGCTTCCGATGTTATGCATTGAAACTGCTCTGAAAAGTTATTTTGAAATAAGTTGTTGCGAGCATCAATACTGTGGCGCCACTCGACATAACTGATGCTGCTCCCGCATGTTTCATCCCACGAACTGGCACTGGTTCACCTGCAAGCAAACCTGTCTAATTATCTTTAAAATGATACTCCTCAAGTTACACTCAGTAAAATGATTCAATTCATGGATATACAGTTAAAGCAGACATATAAAAGCCGCCTTTTTCTGTGTTTGCTAAATTTATTTCTAAAATTACGAAAAGTCATTCTTTGAACTTTTATATATTTTCTGCCCAAAAACAGTTTATTAATAATATCATTATTTTAGGCTAAGAAAACGTGAGCAAGTTGCATTGAGATATCAATTCGTATTTATGAAATCATATGAAATATAAGTTGGTTACCGCTTGGGTTCGCTGTGGTTATGAGTGCGCAAGTAGTCGAAGAGACTAGAAGGTATCCTGGGTTGCAACTGCACGAATATCCACTCACTGCATTGATGCACACTTGGTCACAAGGATTAGTGTTACACTCGTCTAAGTCTGCGAACAACAAAGTTCAGTTTAAGAAGCTATCAGCAATCAAACTGAAACAAACAGACTAGTTATGAAGGAAGCCACAAGCCAGTACTTGACCGAACGCGCAAATCGAAATCTCTACGTTGATCTTTCTATGATTCTTCATAGTATGAAAACAGCATTAAACCAACTTACACGAACATAGCCAACATGCAGAGTCAACGCAATTACAGGAGATCAATTAAACCGGGAAAAAAAATCTTTGAAAAATAAAGTTTTCTTTTTTGAGTTAGATAACATCGCCTTCAAGCTCTTTATACTTGAAAGAAAATTTCTCATCTGACGTTTTCCTAGCAAAACTTACCACTTAAAAACTGGGTTAAAAGTAACTTGCTCATTCCCCAAGAAAATCTGAAAACTGACATAGAGGCAAAGCTGAGCCTCGCACCAATTGCGATACACAAAGCCCACGAATTGAAAAAAAAAAGTTGATAAAACGCCAAAAAACACCCGAAATTTTCAAATGTTTGTTTTTGATGAATCGTGTCACACATTGCGCCAGAATACAGTCAATGGAAATGAAGACAGAAAAAATTTATGAAAAATATAACTTGAAATAGTTGAAAAAACTACAAGTACAAATAACTTCGTGGTTGCATCGGATGAAGTTCATAAACAGCTTAAAAACAATTAGAAATTTATCACTGAGCGGCAACAAAGGCCACAAATTTTGGGTCAAAATCTGTTGAGCCGAAAACAAAACGGTTGTCTATACGCATATATTTTGCCCTCAAAATTAAGCAATATAAGTTGACCAGCCGAAATAACAAACTGTTTAAACATTTGTCATAGTGCTAAATCAGTATCTAAGTCTATTTAGTCCTGGGTAGTTCGTTTTGTCAATCATTTCATTTCTTCAATGCTTTAAAAATGAAGAAAAAAATTACGCAAAATCAGACTTGATAAATTTACTAATTACTAAACTTTCAGTTATAGTAACAAACTGTTTAAACTGAAAAAAAGCATATACTTTAAAAAATAATTTAAATATAATAATATATCACTCAACCCAGTCCGATGATTATTTGTGGTAACTGGTTTGGCGTGGAAAACAAAAAACTAAAACACACCCGAATACAAAGTTCCTCCCCATTTTCAATGTTCGGAACAATGTGAATCAACCAAAATTAAAAACATATTTCGAAAACTTTTTTCCCACGAACGAGAACATACTAGCCTTCCACAAAAAAACTCCCAGCTTTACATGAGCAATTTATCCAAAAACTGATAAGCTGAAAAAAATCATAATATCGTTATGTATAATAAATGAAACACATTTCGCATGACAATCAATAAGTTTTTGTAACTGCTGAATGTTATAACTTTAGAAGAATCATACTCCCAGCACTCCGAAAAAGCATTCGATTAACCTAGTTGGAAAGGAATGACCGGCAACGAGCACCGCTTTCTAATGCCAAAAAAAGACATATAACAGGACAGCCCGCGCTTATGTAGCCATAACCCGTCAATTTAATTTTTTGGATTATGATGAAACATAGGACCTTATTTCAGATCAAATCGACTATAGAATGTATATATCTCAAGATAACTCTGTCCCGAAAAAGGCAAATGAAACGAACAAAAAAAAACGTTTAGAAAATCGGCCACGTTTTTTAGATTATGCCCCTTCAAGTATACCCTCATGACTGGCCTTACCCACAAATCAAGAGACGAGCAAGCTCTATTTCCAGTCAAACCTTCCTTGCTATAACCAAACTTAGAAAACCCATATAATTTTTTATTAAGTCTTCGTTATTATTCTCAAATAATAACCATTTAAAAGTTTGCAACGTTGGGGCAATGTATTTTCGGGTCGAAACTCGTTTTGCCTGTGTCGCTACAAAATATGGTGGGAAAAATTCATTGTTAACGTAAATTACTGCTTGAATTAGTTAAGATCTTCAGAACAGTTTGATTAGTCTATTTGCAAAAGCTTTTTTGGTTAGCTATATTTGAAATTATTCAAAGGCTCTTAACTAACCCAAGCAGTAATTTATGTCTAGCAATGAATTTTTCCCAACGAAATTTACAGCGACACAGACGGAGCGAGATTCAAATCACAGAATACAGTATCAACGTTTCTTGTTGCTACAAATCACCAAATGAAAAAATACCATAAGGGAGAAAAACTGAGTGCAAACGCCATTGAAAAAGACCATTGTTGGCCAGTCTCCTCGTACAACCATATGTTATCTAAATTTAATTCGTATAAAACAGCACTGGTGGCGCTATTTAGCCGCGTGAAAAATGCCCAGGGCCCAAATACTGCAAATCAATTAGGACATTATGAAACAACATCTACATGACACCGAAGAACCTGTCAAAAGTCTGAACAAACATGAAGCATAGAAACTACGACCTAACATCGATCTAACTGAAATTGTTCAACTCTAATTAAACTTAAACTTGAAACTTTCAGCAAGCCCGGTTGTGTGCAACCCATTCTGAGTTTCATTTATATTATTGTTTCTCGCATTTGGTTTTGAAGTATTTATTACAACACAATAAGATTCCACAACTAACCACTATATACAAATTATAAAAACCATGGCCGGTCGGGATGCAAGTAGCACAGAAGGTTCCGGCCATATTCATAAACAAAACTAAACGTTTTTCGTTTCTTTTTTTTTCAAATTGAAGTAGAGGTTTGTATGCGATATGATAACAGAACTACATAAATGTAAATAAAATTACTGAATTAGGTATAATTGGCAAAATTTGTCAAAAATGAACCATCAAAAAATGAAAAATCAAAAAATCACAGAAAATTTTTTGCCTAGGTAGCGCTAACTGTTTCGTTTTTTGTAAAATCAAGCTTTCTTAGCTTAAAATTTTTAGATAACGAGATTAATCGATCGCTTTACACGCTCGAAATTAGGCAAACTCAAAATTTAAAACCGGTTTTTCTCGACACTGAGAAAACATTCAAATATCGTTTGTTCAACGGCTGAATTTAATATAATATATCAATTATGTTTATAACACGATGAATATTTGTGATACCTAATTTTTCGTGGAAAAAAAACAAAAAAACTAAAACACACCCGAATCCAAAGTTCCTGTCGATTTTCAATGGTCAGAACAAAAACTTTCTTGTCAGACTAATACAGAATAAGATATCATTAAATTAATCTCAGAATAACCTCGCATTTCCAGTAATCGTATAAATCTATCGTGACAAGGAAATAAGAGTAGGATTACGATCAGTATTGGAAGAAGTAAATGCACAGTCCTACTCAGAAAATAGATAACGTGACACACATACGGTTTAGTCTATCTGAAATTACCCATCATCTATCTATGAGATATCAAACCGAACCCATCTCAATTGAGACATATTCGTGTGCTATGCATACACACCACGACACACAGATGGGTTTGATGGACTGACTTCATATCCAGCAGGACATGTGCACACGAATGAGCCAGGTACATTTGAACAGGTGGCCAGCCCAGAACACGTGTCCGTTCCCTCCTCACACTCGTTGATGTCTACAAGAAAGACAAAAAACTAACTGCTTCTGACTATTCCTCCAAATAAAGCCACAAAATTGACTCCGCAGCTGCGTGTAATTGAATCGATAACTTTTAGCACAAACATACTTTGAGATTCTTAAAGTTGCAACTCGATTGAGCTTTACGCGAATTACTCAATTTCATTATTAAAATGGACAAAAAGTTTAATCACTTCTTCATTACGAATACACATTTTCCTCAAAACCAAGGGTACATAAAAGATTTTTTCGAAGTGGGGGCCAACTTTCAAAAAAAAACGGGTTGACTTTTTAAAGGTAGACAAAATTGATTTTCCCAGTTTCAATCTTTTGGCACTTTTTGGAAGACTGATTTAAAAAATGCGTTTTTTGTGGCGCGCTCCCCTCAAAGTTAGTTTAGAATAACCTACGGTTCGGTTGACCGAAAAGGGATGTCATAAAATAAAAGGCACCCGAAGAGGCGTGACCCTCAATAAATTTATTTGTGCGCGAATGATGCAAAGAAAGAAGATATTGGCGAAAACCTGAGATAATTTACAGTAAACGTACCTGTACATAGGGCTGAATTGGTCGCATCTTGTTCGTAACCATCATGGCAATTACACGTGAATGAGCCGATTGTATTTGTACATGTGCCTGTTGGACATCCCACTCCATTTGTACATTCGTCTGTATCTGTCAACAAACAGCAACAATTTAACGATCTTCTTACTGGAGCGTAGAAGAGAAAAAAAGTGGACGAATAAAATTCATAAAAGTGTTTTCTATGGGGGATTTTTTGTCAATAGTTTATAGAATTATTTGAGACCACTTGAGTGATATCCAAACAAGTTTCACCCTCTGCTACAACTTGACTGGTCACTAAATCTACCCGACAGTTAACTATACACCGATACGGATACTTACGAACCACCTACCTATGCAGGAAGAAGCATCCAAGGGGTCCTGTTCATATCCTGGTCCGCAATCACACGAGAAAGATCCCATGGAGTTGACACAGTCAGTGTCCACGCTACACGAAGCAGCTCCATTCAAACACTCGTCAATATCTGCAATGAAACCAACATCAACATGCCAGCAACAATTGATTCTAAGTAGCCCACTCAAAAATGACAGTTTCCGCAAAAATTAACCCCTCTGGCGTTTAATTCGCAAAAGTAAAAACGAGTGATCTGACACTCAGTTGAAAAAATAATACTGAGCACCGGTAGAACGGCTAAGTAATTTGAAATTTTCACCTATTAACTTTTATTGATAAAATGCACGCAAAAAAAACTATTTTTATAGAAAACATAGCCAATAGATGGTTGGAAATAAAAAGAACAAAGAAACTTATTTCACATTACAGCTCTTTATTTCACATTACATAGCCAATAGATGGTTGGAAATAAAAAAGAACAAAGAAACTTATTTCACATTACAGCTCTTTATATTTCAAGACTTGTTTATGGTTGAAATGGGGCCTAGGAAATTAGACGATAAGCAAATTAGACGGATACTACAAAAACGAAATTAGACGGAATTTATTTTTTACAGATCTGGCATTTTAGACGAAAAAGCTATGAAAAGGAAAGGGCCAACAAAATTTTTTCTTAAGAGTCAAGTTTCACAAATACAAAAAGAACATAAAATGTCAATACCTATCAAAACAATTAGTTCAAATGAACATAAAATGTCAAATCTGAATATTACAGGAGAGTTTTGAATTGAATAAATTATGCATGATTGACTTGTAAAGTTTTTGGCCACCGAAATTGAACTGTTGTCTACAAATAATTTTATTTTTCTAACGCAATTTGTCTGCAAACAAAGTTAATTTCTCTCATTTTCGTCTATTTTCTCACAATTGCAGTTTTGCAAAACCGTCTAATTTCCTTTTAAGTACCTCCGTCTAATTTGCTTATCGTCTAATTTATCAACCCCCGGTTGAAATTTTTCGAACCAAGCCCTCCAAAGTTGAAATTTTACTATTAGCTTATGAGGCGGCTTATTTTATTTCGCTAGCTCACGACTGAAACAATACTAGGCGACAGTAATTACTCTTTCAGTAAGCGGATACAACACAAACTCTTACAAATTTTCACAAAACTCCAAAATAAACATATTCTCTAATACCAAAGACCCGGCTATCATAAACCGGATACTTAAAAAAAAAGCAGATAAAACGCATACACTCAAATACAGATACTGAACACAAAAGCTTAACTCAAATTTGAACAATTTGAAGTGAACTCTTTTTGTAACACAAGCGTTTGCTTCTGTAAAACATAGCCAATCGAAGATTGGAAAAGAGTAATGAACGCAAGTAAACATAAAAAACACTGACTTTGTTGAAAAAATCTCTTTGTTGAAACTTTCGAATTTCAAAGAAAAAAAAATAGATGCCCTGTAAGCTCATTGAATTTCTAGAACGATTTATGATTGGCGCTTTTTGATAACATTAACCCAACTTGAGAAAACTGGATCAACAGGAAAGTTTTTATTCCGCTGGAAATCTAAAATTAAATTCCTCTTTAGAAACTAGAAATCGTTCACGAATTTTTGCACCATTTTCACGTTCGTATTTGGAGAGTGGAGAGTGCTATTTACGTCACATTCACTAGATGAATTTTAATTGAACTCAAAAAAGTGCATTGAGAAAAAGTGCACCTAAGCGCATCAATATTTAAAGACTTTTTCCTGAAACAAAAAATAAAAAAGAAGCAGCAAGACCTATATAAGAGTCTTCACTACGTTCATTACTCTTAATATCTAAAGAAATTTTCGCAACTAAAACCTTGTGTTGATTGGGAAAAGTGGTCTCGTATTAGAATACTTGTGGAAAAACGCAATCTCAATTTAAAAAATAAGTTTCAATCAATTTGCCTGCAATTTAGTCAAGCTGTGCTAAGGTCTGAACTAACTTCTTCCCAGGCAATTCTAAAACACAGCCAGTCAAGGAACGCAGGGAAAAAATCGACTTGTTGTTTGAAAAAAAAATAACTTTTGAGCTTCAGAGTAAAATGTATGACCGTAAAACTCAAGGACACTTTATTACTGAAATTTTCTGATAAATTGAGTTAAATTTGACAACAATGGATCAATTGATAAAGTTTTGATTCAGCTGGGAAATCTGAAACTTTCGACATTAGAAATCGATTACCTCGATCACAAAAAAAAATCTGAAAGCCTGTAAGATTGTTCATTACGTTCATCGACTATGAACACAGAGGTGAAGCTGCGCTTCGCAAACACATGCGAGAACATGGCCAAAAAGCAGCTCTATCAAGTGAAAAACTCGGCTACATGTAGGATTCGAACATGCGACCAACTGGAATCAAGAGATTTTGAGTCTCACGCCCTGCTGTCTCGCCCACCAAATCTTAACAACCGGTAAACAGTAGTCATAAATAAAACAGCTACATATGCTAACAAATTGTCAAAGCATTGCAGCAACAGTGGCACCAAATATAATTAGACTCAATTATGCAAGTAATAATTTGGAATATAACAAACTGAAGTCATCCACACTAACTTACAGTAACAAATCGCAAGTCATAAAGCCACTTTATGTATAAATTATAAATTTCAAAAAACTGCGAGATATATTGAGCTAGAAAATTTCTGAAATTGACTTTTCATCATTGTTACGTTGTTTCAAACAAATCTTTTTTTTTCGGTTCATTTGATGAATTAAAACGCATCAACTGTGTTAACTTATAACTATTCAAATGTCAAAGCTTATGCTACAAAAAAACTGTAAATGTGCCCCAAAAGTGGCACCAATATTTGGGACTTAGGTTCGAAACATAGAAGGTTCGCACATATGCACTCACTTGGCAACATGCTTTATTGGAACTTGCAAGAAAATATCATAAAACAACATTAACCGAAAAAGCAAAAAATTCAGCGAAAAGCAAAAACTACTTAGCTTACCTAGATTTGAATTACAAAAGAAGCTTGAGAACGAATTGAGAAAGCGGCTATATAATCAGTATCAAGGCAAAACGTTATTTACCAAACTGACTGATATACTTCTAAATACTTGAATAAGCAGATATTAACTTGTGGTTTTTTTACCAAAGCTGATAGCTTGATCACTTAAATCTTGTTCGTATCCAGTTTTACAAGCACACGTGAACGATCCCACTGAGATTGTGCAGTCAGAAAACGCTAAGCCGCAGATTTAAGGGGGTCTTTAAAAATGAAAAGTCAAAAGATACATTCCGGGTCTAATTTCGGTTATTTGATAACAGTACATGCTTATAGTAAGAGTCCTCAGTCGACCATAGCGACAAACACTGTCTCTCCTTGAGAGATGACTATTCACCTTAATCGATTAAAACATTTAGGTTTGTTATACATCTAGTTCTTTAGAAAAAGTTTAAAATGACATGGAAAACCGTCACATCTCGGAAGCTAAGAGCAATTGAGCAGTCGCATTTAGACAACAAATTTTCAACTCCCGAAAGTGGGCTCACAGTACCCTACTACAGCATTGCAAACTTCAAATTTTGTGAAACTTCAAACTTAAGTTTTTTAGAAGCTTTTTTAAGAAAAACCATTTGAACGTCTTATCTTTAAAAAAAACAAGAATTGGGAGGCAATTTTCACAACCCTTGAAAGCACTCTGACTGCGCCCAACTACAGGTTTAGGAATTTCAAAAAAAAATAAATTTGAGTTTTCTGAAAAGTTTTCGAAAAATCACAGAAAACGTCACATCTGAAAAACCACAAAGAGTTGAGCAGTCATTATTGAAGGAAAGGTTCGCAACCCCTGAGAAACTCTGACAGCCCCAAACTACTGAGTTAGGAATTTCAAATTCTGAAGAAAAACAATTGAACTTTTTAAAATCTAAGTTTTCCGAAAAATTAAAAAGAAATAATAAAACACGTCATATCTCGAGAACTACAAGAATTTGAGCAGTCATATTTGGAGGCAAAATTCGCAATCCTTGAGAGTACTCTGACAGCATTCAACTACAGGGTTGGGAAATTCAAGTTTTGTAAATGTTGTAAAAATCACAAATCGTCGTATCTCGTACCTTAAAAGGATTTGGGCATTCATAGTTAGAAACCAAAATCGCAACCCCTTAAAGAAACCTGACAGCATCCCACTATTGAGCTGCTTATTTTAATCTCGGTGAAATAAACAAATTCAAGCTCGAAAAACGAAAATCTTAACCATTGCAAAATACGATATAGCTTAAACGTGAAAAAAATTCATTTGTTAAACATGCAAAACTAATACGTTCAAAAAGCTTAAATATGGCCAGATAAAGAAGCCCACATTTAAATATATAATAGAACCCTTGTATTTCATATTATTTTGTTGAAAATTACTAGAATAATTTCTACCATCAATACCAAGTAGATTAAATCTTGAGTGAAACTTTGCAAGGCCCTTTTTCATCTATGGGACGCCGCAAGAACTCACAGCACGCATCCAAAAAAAAAACAAGCTCAATAGAGAGTAAAATATTTTGATCTGCGATAAGCATTGTCCCGGTTACCATTCATGTCAACTTCGAGAAAGCCCATTTCTACGAACGAATTTTTAACTTCATCGGAGAGCTTTTTAAACTTCAGCTCACAAAAACAGGAGTGACCGTAATTCTCTAGCACTTAAGCCATGTGAATAACCTATTCCGACACAACCACAGGCTATGTTTTTGTTTTATTCAAAATTTTTCACTTTCGAAGGTCAAAAAAATATCCATTAAATAATGATGACATACCATTACACTGAAACGAATCGCTTGGATCAGTCTCATAGCCTGTAGTACATCCACAGTTAAAACTTCCGACCGAGTTGGTACATGTCTGTTGACAATTGCCATTGTTCGTGGCGCATTCGTTTGTATCTTGCGAACAGTCGGCTAGCTGGTAGCCTGCATTGCAATTACATGTATTAGATCCAGAAGTATCACACACCCCATTAGTTGGTCCGTTGCATTCTGAATCGACGCTACATGTGCCTGAAACAAAAATATAGTTGCCAGGCTCGAATATATTGCTGAAAAGTAGACAAAGTTCATCAAATCAGCTATTGAATTTTAACTTCTTTTAGACGTGTTCACCACATTTTAATTGTTGTTTATATTCCAGTGCGTTTTATCATAACTACTTGGTTTTGTGGTTTGTTTGGACCAGATTATTGAGATTGTTGCATCGTTTTTAAAAACAATGTTCTCGGTTTGTGGTTTCATATTTAGCACTGAGAATCCGTTTTATTTGCTTCAAGTTTGTATCCAAGCTTTCAAGTAATGATTGATGCATTGTTTGACAAGCGCAAACGCACCACTTTCTAAACCAATTCAAAAATATCACATTTGAGTGATTTTATGATTTTCTGAAAACTGCGCAAAATTGCTTCATAACTACAAGTAGTCTATCTGCTGGTAATAAACAGCTACGCAAATATCCAAAACAATTTTTAAATTAGAATAGAATAGAAACTATCAAGACAATAAAATGAATCCGATTTTATAACTAGAGTAATCAAGTGTTGACTATTTTAGTGTTCGCTGAAGTACAATTGGTGGTAAGCCGGAGGATTCATCAATCAAGTATCACTGTCTAAAATTAATGAAGCGTTAGTCGGTTTTTCCAAAGTGCTCATTTTATTGGAATCATTTTTAGGAGACGCAATCTGTCTCGAGTTCCTATTTGAAGCTGTTTTCTTGGCCTTCTTTTTGCTCTCGAGTAGTTTCACGTGCAGGTAGTCACTCGCAGGTCGTTTCAGACCGAACCAGTTGAATACTGCCTCAGGCGTGTTGTCTTCTACCTTCAGACAGTAGTTGCCATGTTTGGCATAGTTGTGGAATAGAATCTTCTTTAACTGGTCTTGGGTCGGTCGCTCCAGGTCGTTTTGCGTCAGTCCGGGATACTTGGAATCTTCGTCTCCTGAGTCTTCGTCACTTTCGTCTTTTACTGTACGACCTGTAATAAAACGGTACGTTAGATTTACTTTTCCGCTTACCCACCGACCAATAACTCGAAGCCGGTCAAAATACGCATTAAATCCGTTGCCAGTGTTGGCAAAATTGTGTTTTTTTTCCATAAAAAACGTTTTAAACGTTTAAAACGTTTTAAACATGTTTAAAACACCTTTTTTCCCAGATCAACGTATAATTGCTCCCACGACATCTCAAGTGTTAAAAACTGGAGTACGAAAAATTTATTCGAAAATTCTTATCAAAATTTTTCGTTTAAAACTCGCAAGCAGAAGGCTAGTTTTCCGACCTTTTCCGGTGCTAGCCTGTTGCGTAAATCAGAATGCACAAAACCCATTGAACTGAATACCCGCTCCAGTCCGGCCGACGACGGAGCAATGCTGATCAGAGTCACAGCCAACTCCACAAGTTCTTTTTCCAGATTTCCGAGAATTTCCTGTGACTTGTAGAAATTTCCCAGCTCACAGTTCGCAGAACCGTTGCTTTTGAAAAAAATGGAATAGTTGCAAGTGACTTTTACTGAATATAGCACAAACTAGTAGTTCATGCCCAGTGCTAATGCAACTTGATCTTAAGTCAAAGGACAAGGTTAAACACAGACGAAGCTGCACCTCGCAAACACAAGAGAGAAAACGGTAAAAGTTAGCTGTAAAAGGGTCAAAAAGTGCAAGAAAACGTAAAACTAATGAAGTATCTGCATGTACCGTAATCAAACCCCCGACCTCGAATTTCTGAGTCACCCATCCCAACATCTGCGGCATGATCGCCAGCAAACCAAATACAAATATACAATGCTATGCAGCAGTAAAAAAAAAGCAGATAACGCTATTTCTGCAAACATTCCACCAAATAAATGAGTTGGGAAACAATGGACTAGCCTAATATGACACTAAACTCACTAGCTCATTGTGTAAGAAAATTAATTTAGTAACAAATAACAGCGACTATTAATCATAGTTAAAATTGCTTAATTAAAAAAGGGTAGGATGACAATTCGTAACAGGCGACAATTCGTAACAAGCGACAATTCGCAACAAGCGATAATTCGCAACAAGCGACAATTCGTAACAAGGCATTGGCCAGTAGAACACGCTTGCTTCGCTTCGCTGCGTTTACATTCGGCACGAGAAGAGTACTCGCGTGAATCAGTGCTCCCCGCTTCATCTACTGTTACGAATTGTGGCTTGATACGAAGTGTCTCCTGTTACGAATTGTCGCCTGTTACGAACTTTCGCCTGTTACGAATTTTCGCCTCATGATAAAAAAGATGCTTTGAAGACAAAATCTTTACTTAGAAAAGTATGCTGTCAAAATTTTATAGACCAACAATATTGCCACAAATTATTTTCTCACCCAAAGCGTCGACTTTGTAGTCTGTTGGTCTCTCCCCGAAAAAGACTCCATACTTCTTCTTATTCTTGTCCACTACTTTCGCATATTCCTCGATCAGAAATGGCTCGTATGGCTCCCCTGGTCTATCTGCATTCGGGAATGTGAGACTGGTGAATGCTGCGGTCCCGTCAATACTTACTGGCATTGTTTCTATCTTAGGTAATGGCCATTTTGCGCTTTCGTGGTCCATTCCCTCTGGGATTCTCAGTCCAGCTTTCTTCAATTTTTCCTCATCCATCAGTCCCGATTGCAGAATTTCGTCCCTTAATTCGTTCAAATAATAGAATGCTTGTCTTAAGAATTCATCGGGCTTCTTCGCTGCCTCTTCTTCTATATTTGTAATAATAGAGTAAGGGTAGTAAAGAGACTGAACAAAGTGTTTGAAGTGGCACATGGGGTACGCGACTGCAGGGAACATGGGCGTCGAAATTGATTCCAGGGAGTCTGTCACCACCGGAGGATCTGGCAAATTTGGAATCTTCTTGTTTAATTTGGGGAACTTAGGCTTCTGGTACCAGCAGCTAATCGAAACGGCGAATCCTACAACGACATATTGAGGTTCCAGGTAAAATGTTCAAGCATGATTTTTTGAGAAACCAAAATTGAAAACGGGTTTTTATCTAAATTGAAAAATTTTGGCCGAGTGGTACATATTTAATGAAATATATTAATCAAGACAACATGCCTTCGTAGCACTGTACTGGGTTTCCGTGCTGGTCCACGTATTGCACTTGCACAGTGATGTGTTCCCCCTTGTAGGCGCGGAAGGGACCCTTGTTGAGAATCTGGATCTTGGCAGGCCACACTGATGGTCTGCCCTCCTTGAACTCACCCGAGATGATGAAGCCGTCTGTGTTGCGGTACTTGCCCACTCCATGTGGCAGGTTCTTCTGCCAACCTCCCACATAGGAGGCGGAGTTGCCATACAGGAACATACCTTCGCCCTCTTTCAGTCCATTCGAGAACATGCCACTAAAGTAAAATCAACCATAGCCAAGTGTCAATCAACTCAAGGAATCCGAAAAAAAAAAACGAATAATTTTCTTGAAGATTTCAGAACTTAGGGAGTTCCAAGAAAAAAAGCATCAAGTTACAGCTCTATGAATTTTAAGAACTTTCGAAGTTTGATAGTTTTTTCATAAAAAATAACCTAATAAGAGGCAATTTGGTTCCACCGGGAAATCTAAAATCCACTTTCGAACCTAAAACATTCACATTTTTCGCGACGTCTCCACTTTTGTTATTCGAGAGAGCATTTTGCCGTCTTTTTGGAAGTCAAAATGACTCGAAGTGAAAATGCCCAAAATCAAACTACTCACCGGTAGAACCCAGTTTTGTCCTTCGCTTCTCCGTATCCGTGTCTCAGATTGCCCTTGAAGCCCCCTTGATAGTAGTCCCCATTGGCATACATCAACTTGCCCTCCCCGTGCAAACATCCCTGTTTGAAACTACCCACGAATTTCTTCTTCCCATTCTCCCACACCTTCACTCCCCTCCCGTGGATCTCCCCGTTGAGGAACATGCCCTCGTAGTAGGAGCCGTCCTTCATCGTCAGCTTACCCCGTCCGTGTTTCATTCCGTTGTACCACTCACCCTCATATGTGTAGAACTTATTCGAATACTTGTAGCGTCCTGCAATATAAAAACCAGCTGTAAGTCTTCAAATCTCAGAAGACAAGACCAAAAACTCCGACAACTGTATATCAAATTAAGATAGAGAACCTGGTTGTATTAATGCAAATCGGGTAAGGGAAAGCTGCTCACTAACCTAGTCCGTGTCGCACCAACTTGGCCGTCTTGTCTCCTTGGTACCTGTCAATCAGTCCAATAACAGATTCGCCGTCCTCGCAGTCCCTCTTCTTGTAATTCGACTTACAGAAACCCGAACTCAATTCAATCAACTTATTCAGATGTGTGTGGTATTCACTCGCATTTGTTGCGTCATGTCGCAAACTTTCTTCGGGAGGAATCGGTGAACTGGCTGTTACGTAACTTCCGTCGTTTCGTTTTCTACCTCGTCTAGTTCCAACTGCAGCTGTATTCGCTCTCACCACTCCACCGTCGAAAAGTGGCGGCAAATTACTCGACAATTCGTGCGATGCTGGCATACGTCTGTACTCATCTCTTAACTCTCTGAATTTCTTCTCTGACGTCGATAAAATTCTGTGATCGAACACCGCTTCCCTCCACAGAGGACTGCGAGGCGTGACACGTCTATGAAGATACATTCTTACGCACCAAACGCAAACCAGTCAGAAACAAAACTATCAGAAAATGAAAACTACTCACCTGTAAGGCATCAGAGAATCTCTTGTTGTCATGTCGATCAATTCTTTCCGCTCTCTTTATTTTGCGAGAATATAATAACTAAAACTCTAGTCTAATTTTTCGTAGATGTTATTACAGAATACATATTCTAGCGTTTGATGATAGTACTGTCTAGATAAATGGTCTGTCCAAATGAATACAATCTGGCCCACGAGTTAATCAAGTAGTCGTGTAATTTTTGCCGGTGTTTCAAGTTTTTATAACAATTCTGATTTTTCAAAGACTGCATAGTACAAAGATTAAAAAACAACATCTTCGCACAAGCCAAAAACAAATAAAAAATATCAATTGTTTTTTAGAGAATCCTTAATCACGGTTATAAACTCAAACTACATATACTTCAATCGTAATAAATTTTCAGTATTTGGTGATATCTCTCATAGTTTTACGCGCCGTTAAACTTGATATAAATCTCGGTGTAATAATTTAACAACTCAGCTTTAAAATTTTTGCTTAAAAACAAAATGTCTACCCCAAGTAACTTCATACCAATAGATAATAGACCCATTCATTTTTGCAATACATTACCAGATTGCTAACATATTTCGATGCGTCAAGTTCTTTGCCCTCAGACATAAATACCTAGTTAACAGACGGTTGGAATGTCTAAAAATCCACTTTCGAAACAAAAAATTATTAAGGTCGTTTTCCAGGCCATTAGAAAGCTTGTTAGTGGTGGAGATTTAAAAAGTCTTCTAAATGTCGAGAAAACTAAGAATTATGAAGACTAAAATTTAAAGTTCGCCCAAAGTTCATTTGAGTAAAACATATCAAGATAGTTAGTTGACAATTCATCTACCCTCAGGAAATACAGACCTATAAAAACCAAATAGAGCAACGCATAAGCGGTGAATTCGCTAAGCGATGATTTAGCTATACAATTTCAGCTATTTTATCGCATGAAAAAAATCACAGTTAAATTTCAGCTGACTGTTTCTGCTCACCTACGACAAGGAAAAGATTGAACAAAGCATTTTAAACCTTTTTTCGATTGACATCAGATTTTTATTTGCACCTGTGAATCAAAATCAACAGGTACCTGGAAAAAAGGCCAATGAAATCAAATTTCCAAGATTAAAAGATCAAACTACATACACAAAAACCAATTTACTTTCATGATTAATTCAAGAGTTAGCGCAAACCCAATTTAAGAAAAGGATAGCCGGTTATTGTGCAAGTAGCACAAAATGTTCCGGCCATAGTCATAACTTAGTGTCGTTTTTTCGGTGTGGTGAGATAAAAGGAGCTGAACGGAGAACTATTTGGCATATTCCACAGTGTTAGTAAAATAAGCAAACTGAAAAAAAATTCTTTAGAAAAATGACAAGAAAAACAAAACATCGATTTTTCCATAATAAATTATTCTCAAAACTAAATCATTTTCAAAAAACTTGACCAGAAATTAATCGAAAACACGCTAGGTAAATAAGCCGACAGAATTCAAGCCAACGCCCAATAAGCTGAAAATCATAAAAAACTATTTCGGTATCAAAATCACATGAGAATGTCTCGCATAAACCACTAAAAAATCTTGAATCCTTAATAGGCGGTAGACAATAGGATGGAAGTGGTACACCAGTAAGTGTATTATCAGAATTAGACTACCATTTTTCTAAATTGACCATTGTGGACAAAATTATTCACGGGAACAAGTCTAGTAGCCCATTGTCGGTTACAATACCCTTGCTAATCACCAGGTAGAAATGAAAAATTGCATTATTTTTTTTTCTTATTTGGAGAAAATATCAGTTACCAGCAGCGGCCAAATATATTGAAAATTAAACTTGAAAACTGAATCACGGCTGAAACGGCTATATTATGATATCACACTTGATACCCTGTAAGGCTCAATCCATGTTTACTTTCACCACCTTGGGGAGTTTGTTTGGAACAAAAAAGAACGAAGTTAATAAGCAAAAAAAAACAAGGACCTCAACATGAGAAAACTGAAGATAGCAGCGCATTGCAGCCTAACAAGGATAAACAGCCAAAATTGAAGATAGCAGCGCATTGCAGCCTAACAAGGATAAACAGCCAAATGAAAAGGCTTTAACTTGTTATATCATTAAGCAATGTGCGACGTTTTGTTTATGATACCTGAGTCGTCTAATAAAAAAACCTCCGAGTCTAAAATTCTTTCACACGGAACCAAAATCGAACTCAATTAATATGCAGGTGTAATTTGATATTGCCACTCAGCACTGGCCGACGCCTGAGTCTTACTACGAGGACAGCGCGACGAAGAGCTGACTTCGAAATATGGATTAGCAAAGCCTAAATGAGTACAGTGCTGAAACGCTATTCATATAACCACACATGTGGCATACCCCAACTATTCTGCCGTAGACAAGGGCACTACGCAGGGAATAGCGAAAACAACTCCAATCAACTTGAACTTCATCTCCTATGGAGATGAAGTGCTGAAAAACGATGGCAACCAAGAACCGAATCAAAACGAAGCTCTCCCACAAAATCCAGCATAGCTACAACAACAGAGGACAGTACAATTAGAGAGACAACAATATCACTCTTATCGTCTATGAGCTAAATGGTTACTAACAACAACAACAACAACAACAACAGCAGCAGCAGCAACAACAACAATGAAAGGGGATTGAAAAATTTTCATTTTTTGACATTTTAGTTGTCTAATTTTTAGTTAGTGAAAACGGAATGGATTGGTTAATTAATTGTAAGATGTTCTGAGTAAATTATAGAAAATGAACAACTTTGAAGAAAAAAAACTTAGTTTAAAAAAAAAACGAACTCGTATTATGACTCAAGCATTTGCATGTGAACATAAGCTGGAAAATAGTACAATATTTGTCCTCTCCCATGACTAAATTAGTTTCAGAAGCAAAAATTTTCCACGACATTGAAAGAGCTTTTCCAAAAACAACTTTTTTGGCATCCGTGTCAAAACTATTTAAAATAATACATACCAAATGATACCTTTTCACAGGGTTAAAGAATACCCTTTTCTCATATATACAGAAAAACATATACTCGGTTGAAAAATTCAAGAAAAGCCAATTTCAGAATTCTGTAAATTCAAGCTAATTCTTTCAAATCATAAATTTTCTCTGTATTGAGACTAACCGGAACAAGAGAAACCATCGATCAGCAGAATCTCTCCAGGATCAGAGCATGAACACGTATATGATCCTGGCGTATTAGTACAAATATCGTCACACGAATTCGTATTCAAAGCACATTCGTCCACATCTAAAATGAGTCTCTAAATTAATTTATCGAAATTAAAATAGAGTTTCCACCCACCCGGTCATCACTGTCCGTGATATTGCATAGCTTGATATCTCAAAAACTGGAAGATTTTGTCAGAGCCAAGGGAGATAACATTTCGCTATCTGCATCGACTCGAATTTTGGCTTAAAATTTACATGCAAAACAAACACGCACTAATGGGCAGGATTGATCTGTTAACGGAATCAATAACAAACAAAAGAAGTATGAGGATACAGTAGTAAACTTGGCCCATTAAGCACCATAAAATATTTGGCAATAAATTAAGCAATATTTGCTCATTGAATGAATTCGTTTAACTCGTTGTCTCACCCGTGCATGCGTCTGTTGTGTTGGGGTCAAATCCACTTCTGCAGGAACAGGTGAAAGAGCCTGGTGTATTTGAACAGGTGGTGGACACATCGTCACACGTGTCAGATCCCACATCACACTCATCCGTATCTGAACGCACACGAATTCACTACACTTACACGTAAACGTTGTCAGTTTTATGTATTTAATGTTAGTGTCAGACGGTAAAAGCAATGCAATTCATAATACAATCTTTCCATATTTTTAGGATAAGTTGTGACAACATGAACTTCACCCACAGCCATATAAATAATGTTAAAACTAGTTACAAAACAGTAAGGAAGTGCTGAACTTGAGCTAATTAGGGTCGAAGCAGTTAACTCGTTTTAGTGACTCTGATTTTAAGACAGTTTTATCTGTTTGAAATTGGCGCCTTTTCAACATCAGGTCGAAATTCCTCTTCAAATAGATAACTTACCGACACATGATCTGAAGTTCAAAGCGGAAACTTCATATCCTGGAGCAGTACAGCTGCACGTGAAGGAGCCCACAGTGTTAGAACAAAAGTCCTCACATCCTCCATTTGAGGTGGCACATTCGTCAAGATCTGAAATCAAAAAGTTCCCATTCAGCTGATCGAAATAAGAAGATAATTTAATTCAAGTTTAACAAAAGATTTTTGCTCTTTACGAAGAAAGATTTTCGCAAAAATAGGAGTTAAGATCGAAATCAAGACACTTTAACAAATCGACCAGTTTTCATTCGGCTGTGACCGAAGGATGATGACATTTTTTTTAGTTCGAAAAAAAATTTGGCTTAGAGGAAATTGAGTCCTTCACTACTCAAGTGAAGCTTTCGGACTGCTCATACGCCGCAATATATCATAACTGAACGACCAAAAACAGCTCTTAAAGCCAAACGGTTGCAACTCATCGAAGCAAATCCTTGAGCACCATTAGAAAGGATTCTTTTCGCAAAGGAATTCTTACAATCTGCATTACTAAAAAAATGAACAAAATTTGGGCTTGTTTAAAAACTCTAACTGAAATGGCCAAGACCCACCGTAAAGCTTAATCTATCAGAACAGGCTATTGATCAACTGCCATTTGTTTCAGGGTCCTACGCAAAAATTTTGCTTATTAAATAAACATAGCTCTCAAAACAGAGCCAAAACCAATTGGAAAAGTACCAATTGGAAAATTGCCGGCTTCAATCAAACCAAATTTTTTAATTACCTCAGGATTACAAAAAAAGAACAGAAAGCTCTCTTAATTCCAAGAATATTTAATCATCAGCACTTGTTTATAGTTGTTTAAACCAACCAGTTTCCAATCAACTGACCAAAATAGGAAAACATTATATTTTAGTTTTAAAAAAGATTTGCGATTTGCCAAGAAACATTTTTGCAAAAAAGAATTGAACGATCGAAATCGAAATGATTCGTATAAAAAATCAACCAGTTTTCATTCAGCTGACCGAATTATGAAACAAGTATATGTCAGTTTTTAAAAAAGTGTTTTTTTTTGTGCGTAAGAATCAAAAACATTTGCAAAAAAGGATTTAACGATCGAAATTAACATAAACCAAATTAATTCCATTTCAGTTTAAATTCCATTTCATTTTAAAAAAAGGTTTGTGCTCTACAAAAAAATTTCGAGAAAAATCATTTTACGATCTGAAATCAAGACAATTCTACTTACTCTTCAACCAGCTCCCTTTCAGCTGACCAAAATATGAAGACATTTTATTTCAGTTTTATCTTCAGTTTTTATTTCGCGAAGAAACATTTTTGCAGGAAAAAAGGTTGTATAATCAAAATCAAAATTTTTCCAATTGAAAATCAACCAGTTTCCATTCAGCTGAATGAAACATGGGACAAATATATTCTAGTTTTTTAATTAGGGTTATTTGATCTTTACGAGAAAAAGATTTTGCAGAAAAAGAATCTTTACGATCGAAATCATGACAGTTCAAGTTAAATCAGCCAGTTATCATTCGGCTGACCAAAGTAAAAAAAAAATTATTTCAGTTTCAAAAAAAAAATTGCGCTAAAGAAAAGAAAACTTGCACCACTCAACAGGTAAAAATTTTGGTCCATATGGAGTCTATTTCGGCCATTCCACAATCTATCATTGCTGAACGAACAGAAACAGATGTCAAAGCCAAACGACTGCAGCTTAACGGTTTTAACCATCGAAGCAAATGCTGGAGCAACTTAAGAAGGGACTCTTTCGTCAAAGTCAAGATACAATCTGCATTAGAAAAGAATGAACAAAATTTGGGGTTGCTTAAAAACTCAAACTGACATGGCCAAGACCCTCCTTAAAATTCAATCCCTCAGAAAAAAAGCATTCAACTACCATTTTTTTTTCCGTTTCAGAGTGCTGCACCAAAAATTGGTCTATTTGAAGAAACATATGTCTCAAAGCAGAGCCAAAAACCAATTGGAAACGTGAACTGGAAAAAAAACATCAAACCACCAAAAATTCGAAGTCGAAAGAGCATTTTTTCAGATCTTTCCTGAAAAAAAAAACAAGTAAAAATCCTCCCGACCCTTTGTCTTCTCTGCTTTCATTGACACCTAACAAGTTTCGTTGCATATATTTGGAACACTGCACTACTTGGTCTTCGGTAGCGTTCTTGTATATTTTTTGGTGTCACTGATATGAAAAGAATGTATGGAGCATCGTTTGATTTGTTTAAATTTTAAGCAAGGTTAAAGAATCAAATTTTAGTTATTCAAATAAATCACTCGTCCAAATTTAAATAGTGTTTGCGGTCTAGATTTTTCTTCTTGCTGTTTCTAAAAGCCGCGCAAATAACTGACTCTTTTTCTTTCAAAACTCGGAGAGCTGCCATATTGCTTGTTTAGTTCAAAATCAAAATAAGTTAATTTTCTTTCATTTTTTAGTTTCACCCATTTCACCCAATTCCATCTTTCTTTTGTTACCGCCAGGCAAAGGTTGAAACCGGAAATTGTTTAAAGCTTTTGTACCTATAATTGAGAAATGAGAATTATTGATTTTAAACGCCATCTTTCCACGTTTTCCTCGAACTTCATAATTAAACAAGGATAGCCGGTTACTGTGCAAGTAGGACAGAATATACCGACCAGTCTTAGAAAAACGACAAAAACTTTTTTTAATTAGAGTAGCTTTTCTGCGTGGTCTGATAAAAGATCTGACATAAAATAATAATTCAAGCATATTTGACAGTCATAGTAATATAGGGAAATTGGGCAAAAAATTTTTGTAGAAAAACGACTAGAAAAATAGGGATTAACGCCTATAGTTTGACTTTTTTACAAGCCGAGTGGTCAAATTATTCAAGTGATTTTGCTGAACTATGTGTTGACGTGGAAAAAGTATATATACCAATGAGATAAAGCTAGCGTAGAAAATTAGTCTTAATATCAAAAATTGCGGTGAAAGAATTTCAAAGGAATTTCAGCAAAATTTATCGGAATTCAATTAGTTGAACCATTACAAGGATACATCAAAAGGCTTTTCAATTATTGTGAGTGCTGTATAAATCATTAAAAAAAGCCGTAATGTGACAACTTACTGGACAAAAATAAACAGACAAAAGACACCCAAACAATAAAATTTTACGCAAAAAATTTTAGTTTACAAGAAGAACAATCCCAAGCAAGACGCAAACTCTGAACCTTTTTTTCATATACATTGCAGTTACCTCTCCGCTTAATGCTAGAACAAGACGCTGAAAATAATTTTAAAATAATTCGAGCTTTAAATCAAGTCTTAATTAAAGCGACAAAATTTTTAGCGAAACACTTAACATAGAGGCGAAGCGGAGCTTCGCAACATTTGCGATACATCGCAAGCGTAGTATTTCAAGTTAGCGAATAGAAAATGAGATGAAAAAAAAAGAAAAAATGGTAAAAAATGAAATTAAAAAAAACGGCCAAGAAACACAACAAACAGCATAAACTACATTTTTAATTTTTACCAGACGGTTACTAAGCCGAAAAGACGAGGTAGACGCTCATTAAGCCAAAAACAAAAAAAATGCCTTTTAACATTTTGTCATAAGAAATCGAGCATTTAAGTTTTTAAACTTTGAATTTTGCAGCACTCATTTATTAAGTGAAAACTGTATAAATCATAGAAGACCGTGAAGTCACAACTTACTGGACAAAAATAAGCAGAAAAATGACAGCCAGGTAATAATTTTTCTAACTGAAAAAATCTCAATTTACAAGAAGAACAGGCCCTAGCGAGTCGGAAATTCTGGACCTTTTTTCATATTCATTGCTGTTACCTCTCCGCTAAATGCTCAGAACAAGACGCTGAAAAGAAATTTAAAATAATTCTAGCTTTAACTCAAGTCTTAATTAAAGCGGCAAAATTTGTAGTGCAACAATTAACACAGAGGCCGAGCGGGGCTTCGCACCATTTGCGATACAACGCAAGCGCAGTATTGCAAACTAGCGAATAGAAAATGAGATGAAAAAAAAACAAAGAAAAAAATGGGAAAAAGAAAAAGGTTCAAAAAACGGTCAAGAAACAAAAACAGCATTAACTACATTAATAATTTTTACCGGGTGGCTACCAAGCCGAAAAGACGTGGGTAGACGCTCATTAAGCCAAAAACAAAAAAAAATGCCATATAACATTGTTGTCAAAAAACATGCGAGCATTTAAAACTTTAACTTTAACTTTAAAACTTTAAACTTAGCAGCACAAATTAGAAAAAAAAATCTTTTTTGCACTTGAAGCGAAACTAAATACGACCTCTATACCAGTTAAACATTAACCGACACCCTCTAGATCGAATGAATTTTTCAAGCAAAAAGAGGAAAATATACAACTTAGTGGCTATTATTTTTACAAATTACAGGAAAACGATGAAAATTTCTGACAGCACGAGATTATTTTTCGATGAGGCAAGTCAGTTGACCATTTCATTTTACCCGAAAAATATTTTCAATTTCAACATACTGAACCCCAAACAGTACGGCTCGAACTCTAAACATTTAGGTCCAAAAGCAACCGCGTTACCTAGGAATTAGGAAAAGTAAAAAGTAGTCTCGAAGTTTTGAAGGTTCAATTATAAAGTCATTTCATATTCTTACAGAATTGTAAGTTGAGTTATTTTCGGGCAAGAAGTCTAGTTCCCGATCACATTACACTTGCTCTCGCAAGTGTATACAAACACGAATTTATCTTAATTGAACCAAAATTACAAGATCCCAGGCATAAAAAAAACAGGGGTCGCCAGTTACTGCAAGTACCACAAAATGTTCCAACCTCGCTGATTTCAAAATTACACGAAAATGAAGAAACAAGAACTTCAAATTCCTCAGAGCTTTTCAGAAAAGGTAATTGAGTGAGGCAGAAAGAAGCAAGATGGGTGGTAACAAAAACTCAAATAAGAGCACCTATTGATCAATCTGAATATTACTACTGAAATAAAACCTGCATTAGATTAATTGAGGGAAAAAATCAAGTTGCGGACTCCATGATGTTTCCTTTTGCAGATCAGCAAGAGTGCAACAGTAATAACATCAAAAAATCATCCCCCCACACGCCATTTTAAGTACAAAGTGATAAATTTCGCTCCTAGTAACAAATCAATTATGGCAAATAAGCTTCCATCAACCAATCTGGAACGGATTAACTCTCCGCTTACGCGTTAATCGCGCGAAATATATCGCGCGTTAATTGTCCCAAATTGGCCAAAATGGCAACTTTTAAAACCCCTTAACTTTACGAAAAATGATTACAAGTGAAATATTTTTCCAAATTTGAGCTCAGGACAAGAATAAATTTTGAATGATATTTAAAAAATCCCGTCAAAAATGGCTAGTTACAAAGTCGAAATTTGTCTGAAGAAAAGCCACCCCGGGCACAAATATTCAGTTACTTTTGTTACGAAAGTCGGAACAATAATAGTCTGGGTTAAAGTCCTTAGCATTGGCTGTATTTAATAGTGGGTTATTGATCAAAACGAACACTTTCAAAATGAACACATTTTACCGAAAAAATAATTGCGTCGCAACAAAATTTGCGACTTAGGTTGGAAAAAAAAGATAGTTCACACCATAACACAAGCACTGCTGGTGTTAAAATGGAAAAATTAAGAAACACTTTTCCAACTTTTCCTTCAAATTTGCACTATTGAAGTCGATTTCTGAAAAAGGAAAACTCGAAAGAAATGCCTTAACTTGAAAATAATCTAACCATTGCCGCAGTCATCACCAATGTAACCAGAAGCACAGGTGCAACTTCCTACACTAGTACATAAACCACCATTTTGACATGACGAAACAGAGCAGCTGAAGGAAGACGACCATGCCAAACTCCACAAAAGGGCAAAGAAGATTAAAAATTGTAACATACCAGACATTTTTATTTGAAAGTAAAATGAAAACGAATTTTGTATTTGTATGGCAATGATTTGAAATGCAAATGATGAAACTAGCCAGTTAAAACATAAACAGAGATCATCGAACCGTTTAACAAGGAGAAATCACCTGCTCCGTAAAAATATAGACACGCGTACGGAATGTATCCTGCGTTACTGTGGTAATTATGACATGACAATAACTCAATTGCTGTAAATACTGACAATGCAGCCAGTGAAACTCGAGTGTGTGAGTCTACTCACAGATAACTGATAACTGGGCTGAAAATGCAATGCTAGCACAACGGCAAGAACTACCTTTTAGATGTTCCACGAAAAGCTGGTCAAAGTATCTTTATTTAGTCTCGAGAAGTTAAGAGTGCAAAAGGGAAAACAATAATCTACACTACAAGTGCAAAGGCATTGAAAATCAAAATACTTTCAATCTATGGTTTATTCTAATTACATCACTGGGGAATCATAAAAGCGTGTTTCTCCGATAAATAATCCATTCAGCACAAACGCTTTTTCTTGGAACAAGTTGAGCCAATGTTATTTATCGTTATAAACTGAAACACGCTAATTGATGCGAGCCTTAAAACTGGAGATGAATGCGCTGTAGTAGAATTTTTCATTCATTTGAATATTTAGGCTGCCTGCACACTTCGTTTCGGTATGGCATCCATGTCGACAATAACCTTGGGATTTGGCTTCGGCATTGCTAGTGCAGCATCCAGAGTCCCCTGTCTCAGTAAGGCGCTTACTATGGCCGTCCTGTTTCTCTCCGAAGTCACATTGTCCAACTCCAGCTCCAAAATCTGGTAGCGCGATTTACTGAAATAATCAAACTACCAAAAAATGATTTGACCATTTAGGTAGTCCAAAATCAGACACAGAAGCGAAACGGAGCTTCGCATCTTGCGATGCAGAAACGAATGACTATGATTACCACCATAAGAAAAGACAAATCAAAAATTGACAAAAAAACTTCAAAAGCTATTTATTTGTCAAAAAATTATAAAGTGTAAAAAAGAACGAAAAATTACCTGCGCCATTAGAATCTTTACAAAGAACTTTCAAAAAGTTAACAAGAAACCGAACCTTTGTGCGCGATCTAAGCATGCAAAAAATAGCAGACACAAAAGTCTAAAATAAACGAAAACTTTCAGTTTAGACAAAAAACAGGTCCCCACTGGAATCGAACTTCTGAGATTTGACATCAAACATGAGGGTTACCACTGCACCAAAATCACAGAACACTATTTGAATTTATAAAAAAAAACTTATAAAAATTACTAATAAACATGAAAAAAATTAAACAAATAACAAAAACAATAGGCAACACTTCTTTTACTTGCCCAAAACTGGAATACACTGAAAGATTTCTTAATTTGAGTAAAATATGCCAAAAGTTGAGACAAATTTGGTACTGCGGCAACAAAGGCAACAAAATTAGTAGACAAACAGAAGTCCAGAGATTTTTTGACGCGCGGACGATTTTCGGCTCAAACTAAAACAAGTCCTGGCAGGATTCGAACCAATGAGCTTAATCTTTACAGGCAGGTGCGCTAGCTCTTCGACACAATCGAATTAACGTCTCATTTTTGATTTCGAATGAGCTAAAGGTAAATGATTCAAAAACTTCTGTTAAACTAGTTGCTAGCCCGAAAAAAAGTCTATATTCCGGTTTGATAACGCTTGCTAATCGCAAGCGTAAAAAATTTCATATCGGAAATTAAATGGATTATGACCGCTGATAGGTGACAATCTAGGACTTCCTTCGAGTGCACGCAGATTGCCAAAAATTTCTTAGGTTGACAAATAGATGACAAAATTGAATTTCTGAGCGCTCCAATAACACCCTATAGACCATCTTGCAGAAATTTGCCGAGCTGCAGGCGAACTCTAAAGAACAACCAGGCTAAAAAAGCTGTTTTTGGGCACTTTTTGAAAGGTTCTGACCAAAAAACAAACTTGCAAGGGGCGGGGGAAGATTCGCTACCAGGTACTAGATTCGTTACTACTTCAGTACATAACTCGCATATGCTTAATCGAATTGTTTTTTAAAGGAGTGGCAAGTCGCAAGTAGGTACCGTGGGGATGTAGCTAAAGAGATCCAAAAAGTTGTTTCTTGGCTCGCGCTTCTTTACAAAAGGGTTCTCAAGCTTATCACCACGTGTTTCGTAACCCCCTCTCATATAACCCCGAAATCAGATAACCCCACTACAATTTAACCCCTTTTTAAAACCATTTGTTAGAATCAAAGCGAAAGTTACTTGAAAGGGATTCGGAACCATATCGTCGGTAAACATCAAAGCTTTAATTGCGAAAAATTTTTCGAACCAAAATGAAATAACATGCAAGCTGCTAAATGCGTTTTAGATTTGAACAGAAATGACCTTGAAAAAGAATCCGACCGACATGATTCAAATTGGTGCGTATACAAAACGTGTCTGTACAAAACAGTCTCATACAAAACAGTCCAATACAAAACAGTCCGAAAAAACATAGCAAATTACAAAAAAACAGTCCCATACAAAACAGTCCCAAAAATAGTCCAAAAAACAGTCCCATTGATCGAAGTGATAATTGTTCTAGAAGCTGATAAGTAAATTTATCTCATATTAAACTCATTTTGATTCCAACTAATCCTGATAACAATAGGTAGTATAGTAGAGAAATTAGAACAACCTAGATAACAGCCGCGGCCACTCAAAAAAAGCAACAATATTCGAAACATTAAAGTTAACGCAATTTAAGAAAATGGACTCTTTTTTAATCCAAGCAAAAAGAGACAGGTTGTTCAATCTGTTTCATTTGCAAACACTTGACAACACTCGAAATTCACTGATAGAAACGAAATTCACTGTCTATCGATGGAAATCATACTTATAAACAAAAATTCTGAGTTACTGATTTTTGAAGGGTATGTTTATACTTAACACAGAACACTGGCAGACAACTCCCTTTCCTGGCGCTGCGGACAAAGTAGTTGCAAGGGCCGTGTGCGTACAAAGGACAACTCCGTTGAGATCGTTAAAGATCACTGCCACTTCCCCGATCCAGCTGACATCGAAAAACGTAAGTTCAGAAAAACACTTAAAGATCGAGCAGCAGTATCCGATGTAACACCGCGACAGACTATTTTCGCAGCCCAACGTGATGTGAACCGAGAAACAGCTGTTCATTTACCTAGTTATTCTGCTAATCAGTAAGCTGTAAATAGAGTTCGACGCGAAAAAAGACCAAAGAAGGCAGAGCCAACATCGCTGACTGGCTTTGAACTACCACTGGCTCTACAGAAAACCCACGTTAGAGAGCAGTTCCTTCTTCACGATTCTTGTCCCCAAGATGAAAATCGGCTTATTGTGTTCGCCACGTTACCTGGATTAGACTTACTATCTTTATCGGATGATTGGTTCTGTGATGGAACATTTTCGACTGCTCCCAATGTTTTCTATCAGATTTATACTATACACGCTTCTGTTGAAGGATGCCTTATTCCTATTGTTTACGCTCTGCTACCCGACAAAAAGGAATCAACTTATTGTCGGCTTCTCAGTATTCTAAAAGTTGATTCCCCAAAACGCATCACAATTGATTTTGAAGTAGCTGTGCGAAACTCAATAATAGCTACCCATCAGAGCGCTCAAATTCAGTTTTGTTTTTTCCATATGAGTCAAAGTGTCTGGCGACATGTTCAGTCGTCAGGCAATACTCACAATTACAACAGTGACCTTAATTTTCGCAACTTATTCGAATGCTTCTCGCAACAGCATTTCTGCCCGTAGAGGACGTCCCCACAGCTTTCGAGCTTCTGCAAGGTATGGCATCTGAAGAAAGTCAACCGATTTTCAATTATTTCGAGGACACATATACGACAGAAGCCCAGATTTGATATGGAGCAATGGAGTTGCCATGAAAGAGTAAAAAACGACCTTCCCCGCACCAACAACGCTGTAGAAGGTTGGAACAGCAATTTCGTGAAACTGGTCAATAGTAAGCATCCATCATTCCCAAAACTGATCGAGAAGTTCCAGGACGAGCAAAAAAATGCGGAAATACTGTTGGAAAAAATGTGCGCAGGACAAAAAGTAGCCAGACTCAAAAAAGCTAAATACCAAAAACTCGACAAAAACTTGATCACAATGATTAAGTCATATCAACACAACGATATCAATGGGTTTTTGAAAGGATGTAGTTATAATACTGAATTAAAATCAGATTTTTTTTTGTTTTTAGTTTTCACATTTATTCCATATTGCCAAGCAATAAAATTTTTCCAAGTTAATTATTTCCTTGATTTTTCAAAATTGAGCTAGAGTCGATTTGAAACCGGCAAAATAATGAACACATACAAGGTGTTGATTTTTCTTTTCCCTCCGCCCAACCCTCTAAGGTTGAACCCTTTGTTGTACCCTAGATATACCCGTTATCATATTTACCCTAAATTCAACTTTTTTCGGAAAATTGGAAAAAATTTTGTGCCGCCGGAGGTTCGATCCTTTGATCTCTGGAGTTTGAGACTAACGCTTTAACCACTATACCATGAGTCCTTTGATTTTCATCCGAATTACTGTTCCAACTTTGGCTCTTTGATCTTTAATTGCCCCTGTTTGAGTTTTCAAAGCGTAGATCAATTCTGTCGGCGCCAAAAGATCAAGGTCAAGAAATTCAACTGGTTTTGGACTGTTTTGTATGGAACTGTTTTTAGAACCTTTTTTTGATGTTTCGGACTCTTTTGTATGGGACTGTTTTGTATATGCACCATACAAAACAGTCCCATACAAAAGAGTCCGAAACATCAAAAAAAAGTTCTAAAAACAGTCCTATACAAAACAGTCCAAAACCATTTGAATTTCTTGACCTTGATCTTTTGGCGCCGACAGAATTAATCTACGCTTTGAAAACTCAAACATGGGCGTAATTAAAGATCAAAGAGCCAAAGTTGGAACAATAATTCGGATGAAAATCAAAGGACTCATGGTATAGTGGTTAAAGCGTTAGTCTCCAACTTTAGAGATCAAAGGATCGAACCTCCGGCGGCAGAAGCCCAGATTTGATATGGAGCAATGGAGTTGCCATGAAATAGTAAAAAACGACCTTCCCCGCACCAACAACGCTGTAGAAGGTTGGAACAGCAATTTCGTGAAACTGGTCAATAGTAAGCATCCATCATTCCCAAAACTGATCGAGAAGTTCCAGGACGAGCAAAAAAATGCGGAAATACTGTTGGAAAAAAGGTGCGCAGGACAAAAAGTAGCCAGACTCAAAAAAGCTAAATACCAAAAACTCGACAAAAACTTGATCACTATGATTAAGTCATTTCAACACAACGATATCAATGGGTTTTTGAAAGGATGTAGTTATAATACTGAATTAAAATCAGATTTTTTTGTTTTTAGTTTTCACATTTATTCCATATTGCCAAGCAATAAATTTTTTTCCAAGTTAATTATTTCCTTGATTTTTCAAAATTGAGCTAGAGTCGATTTGAAACCGGCAAAATAATGAATACATACAAGGTGTTGATTTTTCTTTTCCCTCCGCCCAACCCTCTAAGGTTGAACCCTTTGTTGTACCCTAGATATACCCGTTATCATATTTACCCGAAATTCAACTTTTTTCGGAAAATTGGAAAAAATTTTGTGTCGCCGGAGGTTCGATCCTTTGATCTCTAGAGTTTGAGACTAACGCTTTAACCACTATACCATGAGTCCTTTGATTTTCATCCGAATTACTGTTCCAACTTTGGCTCTTTGATCTTTAATTGCCCCGGTTTGAGTTTTCAAAGCGTAGATCAATTCTGTCGGCGCCAAAAAATCAAGGTCAAGAAATTCAACTGGTTTTGGACTGTTTTGTATGGAACTGTTTTTAGAACCTTTTTTTGATGTTTCGGACTCTTTTGTATGGGACTGTTTTGTATATGCACCATACAAAACAGTCCCATACAAAAGAGTCCGAAACATCAAAAAAAAGTTCTAAAAACAGTCCTATACAAAACAGTCCAAAACCATTTGAATTTCTTGACCTTGATCTTTTGGCGCCGACAGAATTAATCTACGCTTTGAAAACTCAAACATGGGCGTAATTAAAGATCAAAGAGCCAAAGTTGGAACAATAATTCGGATGAAAATCAAAGGACTCATGGTATAGTGGTTAAAGCGTTAGTCTCCAACTTTAGAGATCAAAGGATCGAACCTCCGGCGGCACATAAAATTTTCCAATTTTCCGAAAAAAGTGGAAATTCGGGTAAATATGATAACGGGTATATCTAGGGTACAACAAAGGGTTCAACCTTAGAAGGTTGGGCGGAGGGAAAATAAAAATCAACACTTTGTATGTATTCATTAATTTGCCGGTTTCAAATCGACTCAGCTCAATTTTGAAAAATCATGGGAAATAATTAAACTTGGAAAAAAATTTATTGCTTGGCAATGTAGAATAAATAGCAAATATTGGTAGGGCTAGTTGAGTGGCAATGTTGTCTGTAATGGGCTGAATGGCGATTGCAACTGCGACGGTTGGGGTGTTACTATCGCTTAGATCCTTGATGTTTTTCAAAACTAGTCGAGCATCAGGTTTGCCCGTGGAAATATCGTGATTATGTTGACCCCTCGGTTCAATAAAGTTTTCTCCATTCGTAATAGCTGTTGCGCGGCATTCATGGGTTCGGTACTTTGAGCAGCGTGAGTGAGGGATTTTAAAGAGAGTTTTAAACGCGTGAGTGAGGGATTATCTCTCTAACTAATCGAAATGCAATTATTTTTGAGATGCTAGAGGCATCAAGTGAATTAAGACTAGCTTTTCACGCCTGAATTAGTAAGCTTAATTGAAACAACTCCTGTACTTATAAAAAGGACTTAATTTGAAACAAATTATCGTCATTAAAAGGGGGTTAAATTGTTGTGGGGTTATCATGTTACGGGGTTATAATATAGGGGGTGTAAACAGAGGGGGTTAACTATCGTAGGGTTAAGGAGTGGGACACCTTACAAAAGGACTTTATATTGGCGGCAAACGTGCGTTCAGTAAAATTTTTCTGCCGGTCGGCCAAAAATGTCGTAAATATTCTGTTTTTTTGGATGTCGTAAAAAAGAACTAAACCCAGCATTAGTACCTGATGATTTTTTCGTAGTTCAGCACTGATCTTGCCCCGTCTTTGCTGAGGGAGGCACTCCTTGCCTTGGGATCCTTCCTGTTGTAGATGAAGAGCATGGGTGGGAACTGGTCCAGCTTCTCATAATACGGCAGCCACCCATTCGCTCCAAAATCATGCTTACCCTTCATCTCCGCACAATCTGAATCAAAAATGGAATAACAGAAAATGCTGCTTTCTTTTCGCTCCGATTTAATTTTTCAGGAATTTTCCGCAGTCGAAGTTCAGTGTAGCAGCTAGAGATCAAATTCAAATCTATTTTGAGGACTCTGAGCAAAAATCACAGTGTTCCATCCACAATTATCTTTTCAAAAATTTAAACTTGTTTTTTTTGGGATTTTAATTGTTGGTTAAATAAGCAAAAATCTGATTAAGATATTTTTCTAATATAAAGTAAGTTGATTATTTTTTTTATTTTTAATGAAGTGCAGAGAATATTTTACCAGTTCTGAAAATATCGAGGCTACAGTTACTGCGACTAACTTATGGGTCCCTTTCAAACGTGGATGAAACTGCCTAACCGAGGAAGACGGCGACGGCGTCCACGTGTTGCAACATGGCCATGATCTGTTTCTCGTCTCTGATCTCGTTGTCCGGTTCCACAATGTGCAGCTTCACACTCTTGTCCTCCCACTCGTAATCTTCCTCTTCAAACCGCTTGTACGCTATGTCCACCGAACTCCTAGCAACAACAATGCCATCATCACAAATAACCATTATCTATTACAGCCCTTACTACTACAAGGTATTGAACGTTGTTCTTCTACTAACTACTCCAAGGCATTGCACGTTGCTCTTACCCATGTAATAAGCAATACAAAACATTGCGACCCTAAAAGCCAAAAGTGTCATATCTCGTTAACTATTGAAAGGAATGACTTCAAATTTGGAGAAAACAACGTGGCTAGTGGAATACCATGGTATATATGTAGCATGAAAAACTTATCGTGTGAAAAACGTGTTCAACGACATGTCGAATTGGCTTTTAACATATTTATACACTTACAGATGAATTTAGCATAGAGGCGAAGCGAAGCTCAGTACTACTTGGGTTGCAAAAATATGCCAGAATAACAACAGAAAAATTTCTGAAAAAAAACTGACATATTTCATATTTTTCAAAAATCAAAAAACTACATGAGTAGGTACGATCTAGCCAATCTGAAACCCTTAGGAACCATGAATAAAACAATTGTGAAAAAGAGGAGAATCGCGACATGTTTTACGGCGTAGTAAACACTACTTCAAGTTTTTCGACATATTGCCATCAAAAAGAATCAAAACTTCATAAAAAAATTAATGAGAAGGCTGTATTTATTGTTTTTGTGTGATTAAAGAGGACGCAAAAAAAACAAAAAAAACAGAAAAATTTCTTGGAGCGCAAATAACTACTTGCACATAACCTTGAGTACTTTGGAAGGAATTTTATTTATACAAAAAGGCTTAAATCTTAAGTTAAGTCCATTCAATGGCAGCCGACAAAATCTAGACGGACAAACTAAAGTCAGGTAAAACAAGGATAGCCGGTTACTGAGCAAGTAGCACAGAATGTTCCGACAATAGTCTATAAAAAACTACAAGATAGAACATTTTTTCAAATTAGTTTTTCTGCGTGAGGTGATAAAAAAGTCCGATGTAGAACAATATTTTAGGCATATTTGACCTTCATAGTATTACAGGCAAATAAGGCACTTTTTTGAAAATTGCCTAAAAGAACAAAAAAAATTTTAAGCCAGAAAACTCCAAAACCTAATTTTATTTGCTTAAAATTAAGTTTTTAGGGCTTAATATATAAGTTTCTCCTAATTAAGCTGTTGTAAGCCTGCTCGCTGGCTTTATTAGCTCGAGCTAATACGAATAATCAAAAATTTCAAACAAGTTTTTCTCAACACTAGCAAAACTTTTCAAAATTTTTAAATGTCGTTCGAATCACGACTGAAAGGGCTTTAATACCCAGTCCAATAATTATTTGTGGTAGCTGGTTTTGCTGGAAAAAAAACTACAACACACCCGAAAATAAAGTTCTAAGGTCGGAACGAAAAATTAGGTCCCGGCCAGTTTACAAAAAAAAAACAGTTCCTGACCGGATTCGAACTACTTACATATATCTTCGCAGGCATGTGTTATACTTCTAAGCTACATATGAACTACAGCCTTGATTGTTAACCTGAAAAAAAACATTCTGATTTGATACCTCGACAATAAAAACCATTAGCAAAGCTGCTCCTGTATTGGGATAAACCACTGACTCTTTTGACTGTCCTTTAACCGGCCTCGAAAAGTTTTTCTCACAAAAGTTAAGAACAGCAAGAACAGCTGTAAATTTTTGACTGCCAATATCAAATATCATGTACTGAAATTTGAGTTGTACACGAAATTAGTATGACCAGCTAGCTTGTCGCAATTCGATATGGACATTTTTTAGTTCGGGATAATTTGGCACACATGAATAATTCGCGTTACGCTTTCAACATTATCGGTAGAATCTTCAAAGCGCGCATGAATTAGACTTAGATAATGGCCAAATTGGCTTTTTTCAAAACCCCGAACTTGCAGTGAAAATATCTTTTTACCTTTGAACTCAGGTAGTCAACATATTCTTTGGGGTGCGAAAAACATGGTCCGAAATAGTCTGAATACAACATACCCATAATTATTCTGTCACTACCTTCGAAAGTCGGAGCAGCAAGAAGTACCTAATCCAGACATAATTGCCTAAAAACTGGGGTTGCTTAGAATAATAGCGAGAGCTAACTCTGTAATTGATGTTCTCGATTCGGAATTACAAAATATCAATATTGGCCCAAACTGTAAACATCTCGAGCATACATAAGAAGAAGAAACAAGGAGTAACAAGCAAAGATCAAAATTTATCCTGATACATCTGAAAAACTTGTATGCTAGGGACACTGACTGTTACCACATGGAATAAAATCATTGGGAGACCAGACCATACCTGTCGTTCAAAGTGACACAAGTCCTCGCAATTCCATCACTGCCCTTCCTCTTCCTCTCCAACTCATTGAACTTCTCCCTCAGTCTCTCGTCGCCTGCCTCGTGGAACAACACCTGGCGGAACAGACTCTTCCCAGACCCCTTCATGCCCACCAGCATTACACGCACCTGGCGCGAGCTGCTGTCCAGGAGGAGACTCTCCAACGTCTCCAGGATCTTACCCAATCGACCATCACTTGACCTTCAAAATCAGTGAACCAATTACATCCCAGATAAAAATATATCCCAATAAAAGGAGATCATGAATGCAAAAACAACTGTATCCATTTTCCTGCGATTAACTTCAACTTTTAAATAGCATGGAAAAAATACAAAACGAGAAATAGTTGAAAGCAATTTCGAGACTTTAAAAAAAGATCAACTCAATTTAAAAAGAAAGCAGTCTGAAATGAATAGAATTAATAAATCAGATAATATGTTGAATTTTGATCGCAAAACGTTCTTGTCACTCAAATCTAACTGTACAAACACACTTACATTGCTGGATTTTGAACGAGGATTTTTAACAAGGACTGGTCAAAGCGGTTTGTTTCAAAGCAAAGTTGTAACAATTGGCAGTTTGGCTCAAATTAAACTGGTTTTCGTTTGAAACATTCTTTGACAGTGGCTAGATCGAGAGTAAAATGGGCTTGACAGCAGCCAGTGCAATTGGGAATGTTGGGAAATAAATGCTCAAGAGCTCGGTGGATTCCAATAAAGTTAGTTATTTTAAGCATTTACACCAGCCACGTTATGCTAACAAAATAGCCGCGCATTTTGACCTCCAGTAGTCCTCTTTTGCTATATGCACTCAGAGGTTAGATTGCAATTGCCTAGGCTACTTTAATTTTCCGGTGAATTTGAATTGAGCGTTGGCAGTTAGGTGCAACACTAGCTAAGTATTAGCAGAGTAAGTGGCTGCATTTCAGTCAGAAGGAACTTCAATTCTGACACCGAGTTATACTTAGCTGCCGCTACAGTGGCCCGTGAAGCTCCATTGAAACACCACTAAAACTGACAATGCGCGGCTGATAAAGCTTCCAACCAAACCAACACTCTCTATATCTAAGAAGAACCCAGCAACGAAATTAACACCATTTGCAATGAAGTCAGTTGCAAACAAAAAAAATAGACGTGGATCTATATCACTCTCTATATCTTAGCAGAATCCAGCAACGAAAGTAACACCATTTGCAATGAAGTCAGTTGCAAACAAAAAAAAATCGTTGGCAATATCCTTTGAGATCAACGAATTGGAACGGGGTTAATCAACCTAAAAGTACTCACTATGACGTCTGAAACCGATTTTTCACTCAGTTCAGAACGTAGCTAGAACGTAAATTAAGTGGCAAAAAATTTTAAGACCGTTTAAGTTGCTCAAGGTCACCGATATAAACCGGGCAGAAAATAACCAGCAAAAACAAACGAGAACTGAAAAATATCCACAATAACTTCAATAAAACCGAAAGAGCTGAACGAGCTTGGTAGGAAACAAGTAAGTTTTATATTAATTTCGATTGGCGAAAGTAAGTGGTTGTATATGCGCGATAAAAATGGAAAAAAAATACCAGTTTAGTAAGTTAACTGTAATTTGTAAACTTAAGTTTATAATTTTTTTTCGTTTTTTTTTCGCTGATTTGTTCAAAAATCAAAGCTCTTTCAGTTACAATAAAAAGTATTCACAGCCCAGCAAAAATCTGCAACAAGGCAACCAAGCCGGCCACACACAAGCAGACACACAACAGGTCGAAAATTTTTCGAAACAGAATATTTCCTTTTGAATAAAGAAGTGCTGGCCTGGTTCAAACACAGAACTTTTACCACCTCAGGCATAGTATTTTCCTCAAACTCCGTGTGTGCCTGAAAAATTAATAAAGTTTGATTTTGATGGGAGCCAAGCTATCATATGTTTTTCTGTAGATATTTTGTATAACAAGAAAATTCAGTGATGCGGCAACTAAGCAGCCAACACAATCAGAATAACGATAGTCATAAACTTTTTTTGAAACGGAATATTTTGTCTTCAAAAACTTAAGACATTACTACCTAAAAGAGCTGTCGGCTCTTTTTCCTTTCCCCATCCCCACCTCACAAAAGCATCAATTTTATAGTGTAACGAGTGGTTTTACAAGGTTCATTATGAAGACGAAATATGTTTGCCATGGCCTTATTAGTCCGTATGCCAATTTTCAAAAAATCGAATAATGTGAACAAACTTTTGATTTGTAAAACTTTGCAGGTGGGGGGATAAGGAAAAAGAGCCGAGCTGTCAGTAGTAACAGCAGACCGGTAGAACTTAAATTTGCACGTGTGCATGTGAATTAAGTCAAGTGATTCATGTAACTTTGTTAAACCAGTTGTTAACCCAAAAAAAGTCGATATTCCAGTTTGATAACGCTTGCTTATCTCAAGCGTAAATACATTTGGAATTTAGATAAAATCAACCTTCAAAGCTTGTAAGACATTGGCAATTACCTGTTTCAAGAAAATCTGAAGTTAAACATTTTAAAAAAGCATTTAGAAATGTTTTATTGAACAAATTCGAATTTTCGAACTTCTGCAAAACAACATAACCAACAGACACAATTGAACAGAAAAACAGAAAAAAATTGGCTGCAAAATAAATCTTAAAATTTTTTCAGTTCCTGCAACAAATTATTATTGAAATAATTTAAATACAATTAACCCAACTTGAGAAAATTGGATCAAGAAGTCTATTTTTTATTTTGCTGGAAAACCTGAAAATTGATTTCCATTTTCGAAAATAAATCGATCAGTTTCGAGACCTTCACACTTTTGCTAATCGAGAGTGGATTTTACGATCCTTTTAACAACACAAACGAAATAAACTGATAAGGAAATCAGCCTTATAAAAAATTTTCCTTTAAATTTTTCCTATAAAAACGAAAAAAAATCTGGGCCTATAAAAGGGTCTAAACTATGTTCATCGACTCTTAAAATGGCTAGCACATTGCTGTGCAAGTAGCGCAATATTCAAACTTTGATTTTCAAAAAAAAACAATATGACCTAAGAGCTCTTTGAATTTCAAGAAAAGTTTTTGATTGACACGTTTTTCGTGACCTTTATGCTTTAGCAGTAAGCAAGTGTAGTTCTCCTTCCTTTTAACGAAAAAGCACTGAGTTTAAGTCACATTGCGTATAACTGAATTTGACCCATGACGGATTTAAAAAATATAACCGCATAAAAAGCAGAAGTTGTGAGAGAACTCAATTGAGAGCTCATTTACAAAGAATCTCATCAGGTCATTTGTAAACTTCGTGTCATTTAATCCAAAAGTTTGCTCAGCACAGACAAGTTTTTAGTTTTTCTCGGGAATCCGAATCAAGACGAAAACGGTTTATTATGATTCCACGTTTGAACTTTCACATGGATTTTCACGCTTTGAAATTGACTCATTTCATTTGAGAAAACTGCATCAATATTTAAAAAATTTCTCCGCTGACAATCTGAAAACTATAATTTAATTTGAGTAAAAAATAGAAAATCGTTTAAATGTACTCATAAAAAAACGTTCACGCCGACATGTATTCATAACTCTAGGAGAGCCGACAAACACAGCCGAAAAAAAACTAACGCATTGTCTTTAAACTATAACAATTTCTTCAAATCGTTAGTTAAACAGAATGTACACATTTAAAAAGAAATACCGTGTTTCTTTTTCCAGTGAAAGGCGACCAGTAAGCTTATAATAAACTTATAAAATTTTTTGATAAACTTATAAAATAGTTGTGATATGTTTGATGTTTGTGCCTGTTGGTCGAGCACCCTTTGCGGGATTTTAGAGACAAGTCTGTCAAGCTGGTCACTGGTCTGGGGCAAGGAGTTCCTGGCTTGCGGAGTCTGGGGGTGCGCCACTGGACCTGCTACGTTAATGTGAGTTCTTTTTTATAAAAATTCCGTCAATATGTCTGAGGACGTAACACAACAAGATGACCCGAGGCTCCACCGCTGTTTGTTGAAACAATACAGGCGCTGGAAAGGTTCGAATCTAAAATAAACGTTTGGTATTAGGATGATGGAAATCAAGCCGACAATTATAAGATAGTTCTCCGAGACACTACAAAAAGCATACTGAAATCGAAAAAATAAGTATGGCTTAAGCAGACATATCTGAGCTATGTTTTCTAGAACCGACCACAAGTACGCACTAGAGAACAATTATAGGTCAGTTTCCAAAAGCATATCCAAAAAAGAAAACCAAATCCAGAGATAAACTTGAAATCTTGGGCTCCCCGATAAGAGAATCTTTCGCAAAGAATTGCTAAATGGAAAAAAAGCTGAGCTGGAAATAATTTCAGAGCTTATTGATAAGCTAATTGCATATCATGGTTTTTACCTCCTAAATAATGCTTTAGCATGCCGAAACTCTAACTTTTGCGTGAAAATCCTAGTTTTTGCTAATTGATTTTTTGGAAAGATAGGATCGGATTTTACGACATTCATTATGTAAGGTAACAAATGTGAAAATAAACGTTAGCCAATTTTTGCAAGCAGTTCTCCGGCAGCCAAGGTGGCTTGGGTGTCTTTTCCGCTCACCTACTAGCTTTACCCGCTTTTTAGCCTCAGCAGTAGGAGTGAAGGATACCTTGAGTGAATTTTTTGGTTTGGAGCACGAGGATGGAACATATGATGCATTAACACTTTGGTTTGATGCACCAAAATGTGAAGTTAGTCCGGAAAACGAAACATAAAAAGTAGGACAGAGCCCCTTTTTGATAACAAACTTTCTCAAACATTTTGAAACTAGAACCAATGGATGTAGAAAGGTTCAATGCTTACCAGGATAAGTTCGCGTCGCAATGGTTGAATGTCATACGGTGTAAATATCTAAGATTAAAATTGTCAAATCAGCAGCTTAGAATTGCAATTGGACTCCGCTTAACTTCAAAATTTGTGAAAAACATGTTTACGGAAAAGTTGTAACCGAAGATTGATGGCATGGCCTCTCTTGTCTGAAAAATCCAGGAAGATTCTCTGGGCATTCAAATTTGAATGCTCATATAAAACAAACTTCCGCCCCCAATCAAATCCCTTCTGTTTTATAACCACAATACCTCCACAGGCCAGATCAGAGGCGACCAAAAGGTTTGACGCTCGTCCCATGGGCAGTTGGTAAGCAGCTTCAGTGGAATGTACTGGTAGTTGACTGTCTAGCCCCTAATAGAATAAGCGCAGACTCGGTTTGTAACCCCGGAACGGCGGCAGCCGAGCCGGAAGATCTCAAATCTGCCAAATATAGAGATTTAATTAATGATGGATATAATTTTCAACGAATAGCTTTTTAAGTTCAGGGTGCCGCCAGCCCTAGCACTGAGATTTTTCTATATAGCAAGTGTACCAAGGAACCCGGGGCAGGTAGTTTTCTCAAGCAGAAAATCTCCCTCGCAAAACAGATTAAGAACGCTGCCTGTGTCCTCGGCACTATGATAAAGAAACTTTCGAGGAATTTTTTTATTAATAGAGCCAAGGCAACAAAAGTGCAGCTTAGTTTAAGTATCTGATAGACCCGTAGCCTCCTACCACGTCAAACTTTTAAAGTTTTATTCATCTCCGGTTTATTGAGCAGGTGTTAGTTTTCTCAATCTGTTTGGCCTGATTCCCAACCATCTGACTCCCTTTTCTTCTATCCACGTTATACTTAACTCTTCCATATCTAGAAAATTCCTAGGATTTTGACTGGAATATATGATGAAGGTACTCCTGACTGTAACCTCGGTTACTATGATACTTTTGACCTTCTGATTATCATGAATCAGAGTTGGCAAAAAAATGGCCTGTTTTGAACATGATTTTAAAAAGATTTAAAACATGTTTTAAACAAATTTAAAAAATGTGTTTTTTTTACTTGTATCTTAGAGTTCATTGGCGTTTATTTACATGTGACAAACAATGTCTGAAACAGTCCTGCATTAAGTGCCTGGTTTTCAGAGTAAGTATGAGCAAAGCTGGTCGAAACTCGCGAAAAGACTTGGAATTAGTTTTCGAAGACTGTGAATTGCAAGCCGAGTAGCTTTATCAAGTCACAAGTCGCCTTAGGTACCCAGGAAAAGAACGTCGTAGATGAAGTGCTCTTTCTGGGAAACGAAAAAAAAAACAAGTATCAATGCTTGAACGTTTTCGTTAATTAGGACATCATCAGAACAACAAACATGAAAGAAAAAACAACAAACATCGTACACAATAAAAAAACACATAAAATCCGAGAATAAAAAGCACAATCTGAGTTAACATAAAACGTTAAAACAACATTTAGATTAGAAGCGCAGCGTTAGCTGGCGCTGCCGGTACTCCTCACGCTGATTCAGGTCTGGAGCTTTCCTCGAGATAAAGAAACCTTGTTCCCAACTCAGCCTGTATCGAACGCGCGTACAGCACAATGCGTTCAGCTCAATGGGAAAAAAACTGAACAGTTGGCGTTCTGTATTCGCTCGACAAATAAAAATTTTTGGAAAAAAAACTGTTTTGAACATGTTTAAAATTTTTTAACTGTTTGAATGATTTTTTTTGTAAAGAAAACTTAATTTGCTCAACCCTGTTAAGAAAAAAATAATAATAACAAATAAGATAGAAAAAATATATAAAACAGAATGTATACATACATTTGTCAACATATATACATTTGTAAGCGCAAGGGCCCCTTTTGTAATTTAGTTAGTCAACTCCACTTAAATAATACTGATCAAGACACTGATAAATAGCTGTGAAACGAAAAGGTAATAGCTTTCAAATAGCTGATAGAAAAATTTAGAGCAGTTATAAAATGTTTAAGCCAGTAAACCTGGGAACTTGAGCCAAGACACAATACTCCGATACAATAAAACAAACCATTTTCGGAAACTAGCAAATTAAAAAATGTTAAGAGCGACTACGTTTCCTGAATCACCACAAAAAGAACCACGCTTAAAAAATTCCAACCAACATTTGAGCTGAAAAAAGGATGAAAGCCACCAGCTGTGCTAGTACCGCAGTTGTCATGAGAAGAATAAATTATAAGAAAAGAAATGAAAGCTGACAAAATAAAAAAAAATTCTCCTGATTATCCAGTTTACTTTTTTTTTTTGAAAGGCGATCAACTTAAGAATTCAGCAGCAACAATTTATAGCAATAGTAAAGTAAAAAATGCATTATAACTTAATTGAGTCTCACGAAAATTGCGGACAGTGTCTCAAATTTAAGTTAGAAAATCGGACCAATTTTTCTCGACACTGAGAAAACTTTTAACAACTTTTTACGAATCTTGATTACGACCAATGTGGCTTCAATATGATGGCACAATTAAACACCTACGAGCACTTTATGAGTCGTTCAAAATTTGATGGAAAAGCCTATCTATGCCATACTTCCTCCCTTTCACTTTGTGAAGAGATCGAAACAATAACTTTTTACTTATAAAATTGAACACTTTAATTGCAAACTGATAATTAATATTATCAAGCAAGTTTAAGTCAAGCTATTTTTCTTGGTTATTTGTTCATTTAAAAAATAATATAATAATGGTTATAATCTTAACATCAAATAAATTTATGTGGTTTCCATGTTGTTTTTCCATAGGTTGCCATAGAAGTATCTTCACTAAGAATAGAAGGAACGTGGAAGACCGTGGCCAGGGCTTCCGCAAAAATAATGGTTAGGGGCCATTATGGCCATAAATAATGGAGGGAAAGGACAAAAAGTATGGCCATTATGTATGGAACTGCCTTCGATTATGGCCATAATTTAGGGATGACGTAACCCCATTATGCAAAACAAATAGGATTCCCGGTACGTCAAACAATTGTGAGCGACTTTTCAGCAGAGCAAAACTCACACTTGGATCAATTCGAAAAAGCATTACTCCACATTACCTTGAGGCTACTCTTTTCTTAAAAGTCAATAAAGAGCTTTGGGATGCTAAACTCGTTTCGGGTCTTATGCACTAAACGGCCCAAAATCAATTTTTCTACATCGTAAGCTGGAAATTATGCGATCAAATTTGATTGGGTAATTTTTGCCAATCAATTTCAAGTTACACGGCCAGGGCATTCCGATCAACTTTTCTAGAAGATAAAAATATTAGCAGAAATTGCCGAAAAGGTGGAACTTTGAGTCAAATTATCAAATTAATTTTGAGTCACTTGTGAACCTTGCCCAGACAAGCAAAATTCAGTAAAATGGCTTGACAAAACAAATTTTAATTTTCTTTATCATTTCGGCTAATAATTTTATCTCAATGAAATTTCAACTGATATGGCAGAAAATGTCGATGGAACTTGATTGGCTAATTAGCCAATCAAATTCATCCACAATAATTTCAGCTCAAGAGATGTAGAAATAATGAATTTGTTCTTTGTTTTTACAATCAATTTTTACAATCCATTGTTCAATCTATTCTTTCTCTTGTTTGGCCTTCAATGTACCCAGTTAGTGAATAACGGTGCAGGAATGTCAAGATCTTGACTTTTTTCAATCTTGATCTTGACTACCAAATCTTGATCTTGACAAAAAAGTTTATTTTGACCTTGATTTTTGACTCCACAACGAAATATTGACTTCAACCTTGACCATAAAAACTGAATCTTGACTCAATCTTGATTTTTTTCACTCTCATTATATATTTTACGCTCTTTTTGATGAACACCATCCAGACATATTTTTATTGAGAAAAGAAAAAGCACAAAGTGCAGCTAATATATATAATTACTCAAAAGCAAAAGAAGCTTAACAATGAACTGCAAAAAAGCACATGAAATCACTTGATTTAAAGAGTGATGACCGATGACCTCGTTGTCAGATGGTGATGATGCTTCTTTAGAAAAACGTTCCGAGCGTGAATAGCAGGATCCATAATAGCAGGCCGAATAGCAGGCTGAACGAAAATAGCCTATCAGGATCGCAAATTGTCTAAAAGTTTTTCAGATTTTTTGTTAGGTCAAAATGGTCATGTGACATTCGACCAGAATGGCCAAAATGCAATCTCTGCGGAATTCGAATTTTTAGCAACGAGCCTTCCGGATTGGTGATTATTGAGAATTAAGAACGTTATTTGGACGATTGAACAAAACGTGAAGGTTAAAGGATTCGGAAATTGCTAATTTTTAAATTTTCGAAGTGATTACGTAACATTTCTGAGAAACGTCAGAAACGGCCATTTTGGCAGAAAAGCTAGAAAAGAACACAACAACATTTGTTGCGCGGACGATAACTACGAGAATCGTGATCAAAAAACAACAGCAGATTGCAGGAATAGCAGAGAAGGTTCCGAGTTGCAACTATTGTGTCGCTACAATAGTTGCAAGGCCGTTGCAGACAACGGTGAAGGGTGGAGGACAGCCTTCCGGATTAAGAAGAAATCAAGATTAACGAGCTTGATTCAGTGGATTCAAGAATCCGGAAGGGTTTCGGAACTGAGACTTTTATCCTTTTATATAGACTTTTAGCTTCTTGTCATGTCCTGATTTGAATTTAATTAACAACTAGATTCATTTTGATAAGGACGAGAATGTGACATTCGACCAGAATGGCCAAAATGCAATCTCTGCAGAATTCGAATTTTAGCAGCGAGCCTTCCGGATTGGTGATTATTAAGAATTAAGAACGTTATTTGAACGATTGAACAAAACGTGAAGGTTAAAGGATTCGGGAATTGCTAATTTTTAAATTTTGTGCCAGTCGGTCATATTTGGAAGTTTGACCTTGAGAGAAGCAAAAAACACTTGATTTTGGAGTGAAATTTAATTTTTCAAAATTTCGAATGGAACCTGTCATGCACGATTTTCTCGCGAGAACTGAAAATCAGAAAAAGAGATCAGAACAATTTCAGAACAATTGAGTCGCATACGCGGGAAAGTCACAAGAAAAAGCAGTAGGAAATTGCTATTCGCAATTTCCATCACTATAATAATCGAGAGTAGAGCTGTCCCATCTGTGACAGAGACGAGAGTATTCCCTCGAATTGGATTATAACGACTGGAGTATTATTCGGAACTGGACTAGAGTGAACCTTCGGTGGAAAGGTGGACAGCTTGAGTGTCCTAATGGTTCACAAGAAAACTATTGTCTAGAGTATAAACTCGTTCTCATTGTCAAAACTATAAAACATTAGACTCATTTAGTTGCGTTATTTAATTCTTGAGTTAATTACCGACTGGATTATTTCCCACTTCTTGAGCGTGCTACTATGTGAGTACAAATTTAAATTCCTAGAGTGTGTTTTATGAGTGTTATGTTGAGGTAAGGCGAGTTTTAGGTTGATCCATCTGAAATGGATCAAAGTTCCACTGTCTAATAAAAAGTAACTTAACGGATTGTTCCAACCCGGTTTTTAACGGCGTTCATGTATTTTGGGTATCTAGAGACCTAAGTATGGGGACGTTTCTAATTCTAGAGTGGGGGGATATTTTAGTAGTAGCCTTTAAGCTGTAACGGGTCGTAGTCTCATGTCACAAGCGAACCGAACTGGCTCCGACCGTTCTTGAGGTAGAAAAACACAAGAGATAGTGTCCCTGACCCTTGAGCCAGTGGTTATAGGGCCTATTTTTCTTAAGCCTCATGTGTGACTGCAGTAGACGAATGTTACATAGTGTTTTTATGGCGCTCCTGGGTGTTTACGACATCAAGACTACGGAGTCGAACCCACTTGAGACAGCTTCGGGCTGAATGCCCATTCTAGAGTACCGGCGGTACGGTTCGACAGGAACGTGCAAACCTTCCGGTTGTACCGTGATAGCTTTTTAAGAAAACTCGAGAAAATTTCCTGGTACGCTCTCCGAACGAGGCTTAGCTAACCGAGTAAAGGGGGGCAACTAGGGGGACAAAAACACGAGCAAAAAGACAAAAAGCAAAACAAAAACCAAAAAAGAATAGAAAAAGGAACAAAAACCATAAAACGAAAAAACACAGTGACTTTGACACCAGATCAGTTGGATCAAACCTTTATATTAATTAAATAGTATACCCATACTGTTTTATAAGTTCGATCGTTTCGATCAACCTAGCAATTTAACCCAGTAACCGTAATAAAGTGCCCGAAGTGGGGCGTTGTCAAGGGTTTTCAGATAGCTTGGAACTCAGCTGGACCAATAGGAGACTTGACTGGAAGAGGTGACCAGCCGAGTGGGAAAGTGGTTCAGGGACACTTGAGCTGAACCAATAGGAGACTTGACTGGAAGAGGTGACCAGCCGAGTGGGAAAGTGGTTCAGGGACACTTGAGGTGAACCAATAGGAGACTGGACTGGAACAGGTGACCAGTCGAGTGGGAAAGCAGCCAAGAAGGATTTGGCAATTCTCGAGTTCTCAAGTTGGGCAGAACGGGTATCGTTAAAATCCACATTACATTATAGGAGATAAGTGTAAAATAGGATAAGCGACATCCCCCGGTTTTGAGGAACGTTTTTACTTGAGCAGGCCTGGAGACAGGTCTACGGTTTTCTCTTGAGAGGTTTAGCACCCGGCGCTTAAGGTAATTTTAGGCTTAAGAAGGGGGGCTAAAAAGGGGGGAGGTTAGAAGGGGGGCTGGTTAAGTTAGAGGTTGGCGGTTGTAAATTGTAAAAAGGGGGAAATTAGAGTAACTAATTAGTCGACATCGTTGACTTAGTTACATTAAACATTAACACGCGTTGGTAATATTAGGTGGAGATCCAAAATTCAACTCGAGTTAAGACTGGTACGCTGGTTGGTTTGGTAGGGGGGACCGGATATAGACAGCTTTTGTGATACCCCATAAGATCACTAGTGGGGGGAGGAAAACGCGTGGCAATTAGATACCAGACATTTTTTTTAGACGAAAGGTAGACATTGGTCACCTTTGAATTTCAGGTGGGCTCATTTTTCTGTTTTTATTATTTTTCTTACTTAGATTTTTGTTGCATTTTAGTGAGGATTTGTGTTTGGTTTTATACGAACAGGTGATCACAAGATACCTGCGCACCTACATTGAAATAGAAACAACCAAAAAGAAGAGGGGGGTCAGCATTTGGATTTTAAGAGAGGGTTTTTGGGAAAATTTTACTAGAGCTTGAGTGGTGGTACAAGGTACGGTGATTCAAGAAGACCCTACAACGAGGAAGACACTCCGTGACGAGTATTGGGACAAGACCGAAGAAGTCTTGGGACAGAGCAGTCTTGGGACAGTGGTCTTGGGACAGGGTCTTGGGACAGTGGTCTTGGGACAGGGTCTTGGGACAGTGGTCTTGGGACAGTGGTCTTGGGACAGGGTCTTGGGACAGGGTCTTGGGACAGTGGTCTTGGGACAGGGTCTTGGGACAGTGGTCTTGGGACAGTGGTCTTGGGACAGGGTCTTGGGACAGGGTCTTGGGACAGGGTCTTGGGACAGGGTCTTGGGACAGTGGTCTTGGGACAGGGTCTTGGGACAGGGGTCTTGGGACAGTGGTCTTGGGACAGGGGTCTTGGGACAGGGTCTTGGGACAGTGGTCTTGGGACAGTTGTCTTGGGACACTAGTCTTGGGACACCAGTCTTGTGACACCAGCCTTGGGACACTGGTCTTGGGACACTACCCTTGGGACACTAGTCTTGGGACAGTAGTCTTGGGACACTAGCCTTGGGACACTAGTCTTGGGACAGTAGTCTTGGGACACTAGCCTTGGGACACTGGTCTTGGGACACTACCCTTGGGACAGTAGTCTTGGGACACTAGCCTTGGGACACTAGTCTTGGGACAGTAGTCTTGGGACACTAGCCTTGGGACACTGGTCTTGGGACACTACCCTTGGGACACTAGTCTTGGGACAGTAGTCTTGGGACACTAGCCTTGGGACACTAGTCTTGGGACAGTAGTCTTGGGACACTAGTCTTGGGACAGTAGTCTTGGAACAGGGGCCTTGGTACAAGGGTCTTAGGACACTAGCGGAGAATACTGTGATAGTGACGAATAGTCTTGGGACGGTATAAAAATTGAAGTAGAATTACAACAAGTGTGTTTTAAGACAGAATAAGACAAATCGAAACAGGTAGGGTTAAGACCAAATTAAGGAAAATTTTTCGGAGATTGTAGAAAGAGAATTGGATAAGGTTTTTAACACGTTGTACAGAATTTGTTACCACAAAAAATATTTTTTTAATTCTTAGAATAGAATCGTGTATATAATAAAATTGTAAATAAAAGCAGTTGTAAATAGAAATAATGAGGCGGAGTAGGGTACCGGTGCTCGAAAAAAGGTCAAGTGGATCAAACACAAAATATAATTCATCGCTGCGCGGAACGACATCAACGGGCCCAAAGATAACGAAGAAGAACTTTTCAGTTAACATGGTCAGCACAAGGAGTACAGCGGAGAGCAGGGCGAAAGAGGGCACGGAAGGGGAGCGAGTAGGACCCACCATCGAGATTGATCTAGAGACACCCGATCAAAGTGTGGATGAAACAAGGAAGATGGCGACAGAGTCAACTCCAATGCCCAATGCAGAGGAACCGAACCAGAAACCCATAGAGTTCTCACCGATAGATGACGCGGAAGATGCAATAGGCAACACCGAAGAAACGGTGAAAGAAGACTCTCAAGTAAAGAGGACATCTTTTACGGAAAAATTGGGAATAATGTTCGGAATAAAAACGAAAGAAAACGTGACTGAAGAACCAAAAGCAGAAAGAGCACGCACATTTGGGACAGTGAGCACGAAGACCTCAGAAGCCAATCCAAGAGAGGAACAAGCTAAAGCAGAGGCTACGGCCGAAGAGAGACCGACGGCTGACCATGAAGAGACTACCATTGAGCTGGGTGACTTGTTGGCGAAATTAAATCAGATTGACAAAAGACTTAAGCACAGTGAAGAAGACAGAGAGGTGATAAAAAAGGAGATAAGATACAACAAGCACGAGTATCTAGACAGTTATTTTAATCTAGCTAAGGCAACAGATGAGAGACTCAAGGAAATGTCAGATAAGGTAGAAGCCACCAATGAAGAACGAGAAAAGAACATCAAAACAGACATGCAACAGTTGAAGAACCGATATGATGATGTCAACAGCCAATTAGGGAGCCTGGAAAGGAGAATGGACACAATGAGCAAGAGTCAAGCCGAGAGTTCGTGTGCAATACAGGCGAAGTTGGATGCAATCTTGAGAGGTTCCACTCCACAAGAAAGACCAGCAGCGGATCGTACGCAAAGCACCAGAGTTGACTTTGTAGAACCACAAAGGAACAAACGGCAATCGACACCGTTGCCCTTAACCAGGGATGCGATAAGCATAGCACCAACAGCTGCGAAAACAATAATGAAGAATGGAACGTCGAATACAACGACTGCTCCGGGAGATTCAACAGCTAACAGCAACACAGGACCGGATGCTATGACATGGGCCAGCACTTGGGAGATGATGAACAGGACTCTAGAGGCCTTCGCCACGAGGAACACTGACTCGAGCGACAGGAGAGAGGGAAAATCAAGAAAGACATTCAAGAAGCCAAAAGAATTCAAAGACGACTCCGATGGATGCATTGACACTTGGGTGGAAGTGATGAGATTACATCTAGAACAAGATAACTTGAGTGACGAAAGACAAGCATGTACAGCCATACTGAGCAACTTGGAAGGAACGGCATTAAAATGCGTGGTCGCAAAGAAGGAGGAAGAACGCGACACTGCGGACAAGATCTTCGAGATATTGCTGAATCGATTCGGGTCAGGCATGAAGGGTCACCAAGCGATGATGCGATTTGAAAAGAGAAGGCAGAGGGACGACGAGTCAATAGATCGGTTCCTAGATGACCTCGAGAGCTTGAGAAGGAGGAGTGACCCAGAGGAATCGACAAATAGACGGAACTTTAGCATTGCCTCGAAGTTCATCGATGGGGTGAAAAGTGATGACTTAAGGACAATGTTAGCAACATACTACACATTGTCGAAGGACAGCGCACCCACCCCAGAAGAAATGAGACAGAAATCAAGAGAATACATGCTGATGAAACCTAAGAAGTACTCATATTCCGAAAATAGGAACACGCAAGGGGGAAGCCAACCCCAGAGGTCATCATGGTATAAACCTAGAGATGATATGGACAAGCGCAGATCATGCGCGAACTGCGGGTCAGCGGATCATCATGTGGCTGACTGCACAACGTACAAACAAGGCATGAAGAGCCTAGGTTATGCACCGGATGAAGAGGATATGAGCCAGATGGAGGAACATGAGTACTATAATGGCTTAATCATCAAGATAGGCGCCAGATGCTTCTTCTGTAACCAGGAGGGGCACTTCAGAATGGATTGTCCCTTGTTCTGGGAAGCGGTCAAGGACCAGAATCACCCCAAACATAAGTTGGCATTAGCGGCGGTGCAGAATCAGTGGAACAGGCAAAACGAGTTTGAATCTAGGAACTTGGGGGCACCAAACACCGAATTGCCGACGAAGACAGTGAAAGCTGTTACACATGTTAGCGGTGCGTTAGAGTCCGCGGCCGGAAGCTCTCTAGAGATAAATTATGAGAAAGCGGCGACGGAAGCAATTGCCAAAGTGAAACAAGATCTGGCTGCGAAAGAAATAGAGCAACGACTAAAGTTGGAGATCGAAAGACAGAATTTTAACGAAGCATTAACCGGATCGAACTCAATACCAGAGGCTAGAACGGGCTCAATGAAGACCGGGAATTGTAACACCGTGAAAATGGTGACAGGTAAACCTTTTGGAATATCGAAAATTGGAGCAAGAATAATGTCGATAATCACAGTGGGCGGACACGAGGTAACCAGAAACTTGAGCGAGCCGAGCGACCAGACGATAATGCACATTGACGTGTATGCAGACTACTTGAGTGGAATAAGTCCACAAACGACTTCCAGAGCGCTCAGGGCACTACTCACGAGAGGGGGCAGCAAGTCGGTACGTGTTGATAATAGGTACACTGAAGCTTATGGTCCACACGAGGTCATGCTAAATATAGATGGAATCAACATCTATACCAAGACGATGATAACATGCGACGAAGACCTAATTGGACAAATCTATGTAGGAAAAGAGGAATTGAAAGTAAGATCGATTGGACACTGTGCTATGCTTGAAGAAGATGCAATGCACATCGGGACGGAAGCAGACGTGACAGGGCACGTGCTAGACATAAATGGCAAAAAGACTCAGTTACGTGGATTACTTGACACGGGAGCAGTCTTGAGCGTCATACCAATCGAAACATGGGAAAAGATGGGCTTTGACAAAGGTGACTTGATAGACTCGAGAATACGGCTGTCAGCTGCAAACAAAGGGGCCCTTCGAGTGTTGGGCAGGACGCCGATAATAGCCCTCAATTTGGGGGAACGTAACCTGTGGATGAGCTTCATTGTGGTAGAAAACCTAGATGAATCTGACCAATTCATTTTGGGCAGAGACTTCATCAGGAATTTCGACGTAACGATAGATCTAAATAATGCAATGTTCAGGATACGGAACCCGGATAGGAGGTACGCAATCAAACCGGTAAATTTAATAATGGCAAATGAGAACAAAGCACCGGTATTCTTGAGTAGGAGAGTGAGGTTAAAAGCTAATGAAGCGGCAATCAGAAGCTTGAGGATGAAAAATTATAATGAACTAAGTGACAACAAGCAAGTGTGTATAGTTCCAAATCCCAATAGTCAAAGCGCTGCTGTTTTAGGAAGATCATTTTCGATAACGAAGAGCGGCCTCTGCGTCAGTGTCTTGTTGAATACCCTTGATATACCGATCACGATACAGAGAGGGAGGAAGCTGGGATATGCTTTACCAGTTAAAACTCGATACGAAACAATTGAAAACTCAAAACAAAATGAAGTTGTTGATTGTCCTAATCACAGGGACAAAATTTGTATCTTGAGACGATTGCAGAGAATAAAAGATTCTTCAGGTCTTATCAAATCACTTAAGTCAGAAACGGACGATGGGCTTTCGAGCTGTTCGAACTTTCCAGAGCGACCCACGCTAGATGAAATGCAAACAGATAAACCGGTTCTGCCGGAGATTGAACATTTAAGGGGCAAACTGAAAGATGAACAGCTCGAAGCTATCAAGGACGTACTAGAGCGGAACGAGGAGGTTTTTTCAAGGCATAAGGTGGATATCGGGTGTTGTAATTTTGTTGAACATGAAATAGAACTTGAGGAAAACGCGGTGCCACACAGGGAGGGGGCGAGGCGCATGACCCCACACAAATCGGACGCGTGTAGAAAAGAGATCGAGACGTTACTAGAGTATGACATGATAGAACCATCCAAGTCACCGTGGGCGTGTGGAGTAGTGATGGCCAAAAAGAAAGGCGACCAGTTGAGGTTTTGTTGTGACTTTCGATACCTGAACTCCGTCACGGTAAAGGATGCCTATCCCATACCTAGGATTGATGAGAGCCTCTCGAAGTTAGGTGATGCAAAATTTTTTACGACTCTTGATTTACAAGTACCACTAAGGAAGCAGGACAGGGACAATACAGGGTTTGCCTGCGAGTTGGGTCTGTTTCAATGGAAACGGATGCCGTTTGGACTTTGCAATGCCACAGCCACGTTTCAGCGGTTGATGGCACACGAGCTGATAGGCGTAACGAAGAAGTATGGCAACCTGGTAATGTGCTACGTGGATGACGTGGTAATAGCGACGCCAACACTGGAAGACCACATTGAGAGACTAGACGAAGTGTTTGCATGCATGAAGAGGTCGGGGCTAAAGTGTAAACCATCAAAGTGCGAGATACTCAAGGACTCGATTAAATACTTGGGCAGGATGGTAGATAAACACGGTATCAGACCTGATCCAGACGCCGTGGAAGCAGTCCTAACCTGGAAATCACCGAAGACGGAGCACCAGCTGATGAGCTTCCTGGGTTTCGCCAACTATTATAGAGAATTCATCAAGGGCTATGCGGACAAGGTATACCCGATGCAACAATTAATGAGACATAAGGGCAAGAAGTTCACGTGGAACAACGCGGCAGAAGAGTCATTCCAGAGAATAAAGAAAGAGCTGTGTGAGGCACCAGTACTGGGTATGCCGACTGAGAAGGGGATGTACGTGCTAGACACGGATGCGTCAGTAGTCGCTATTTCTGGGATTCTCCATCAAGAACAAGAATGGAATGGGAAGACAGTCTTGAGACCAATAGCATACGGGAGCAAGGTCCTAAGTGACACAGAAATGAAGTACGGGGCACCGAAAGCAGAGATGTTCGCGGTGGTCACCTTTGTCGAAAAATACAGAGCATACTTAGGCAGTGAGCCCTTCAAGCTGCGAGTCGACAACCGAGCACTAAGCTGGCTGAAAACGTACTCAATGGACCAGAGCTATATTGGGAGGTGGATAGTTCGCTTGGATGGATACAACATGATAATTGAGCACAGAACACGAGATAAACATCAAAATGCTGACAGCTTGAGTAAGAAGACGGAGTTCTACGAGAGGCAAGAACAAAGAGAGGCGGACAGACCTGAGATCAAAGACGGCTTCTCCTTTATGGACAAAGAAACGTACGACAGTCTTCCACTCACGAGATGGCTGGACAAATCAGGCAAACCGATTGAAGATCATCCCGAATTGCCGAAAGAGCCTCTTGAAAAGACCATCTTGAAGAAAAGCAGAGGGATTCCGATAGGAATAATGCTCAAGTCCAAGATCGTGAGGGAAACACTCAAGGCAAAAGGTTATGATCTCATCCAGGTAGAGGAGGGAACGGTCCGAATAGATGAAGACTTAATGAGGTTGCTTGAGAAACTATCAGATGACAAGCCCGTGATCCAAGGGAAAGGTCAGGAGGCACCGGAACTAACCATACTTCGGAGAGAAGAAACAGTGAACAATACTGATGTCTCAAAAGGAAGCATCACTGATAGCAAGGAAGTCGTGCGATCACTAGTTGAAAAAATCCCCGAAAAAATTCTGGAGCAGACAAAAGTCAGGGATAAGAAAGTAACATTCAGAGAAGAAGTTGAACACCTGGGACTAGATCAAGAGTCCGGGGAGTGGTCCAGATTCATGGAAGAAGACAAAACCGGAGAAGGGAAATTGTCCGGGGAGCGTAAAGAGTGGGATGAAGACTCGGATGAGAGCAGCGAAGACCAAGACAGTCTATGCATGATACTGGCGGAAGAGAAGATAAGACAGCACGACAGGGAATTACAGACGGATCCATCTTCAGGGACGTACAATCTGGAATTACAAGAGGTACGAGGTGGTGAAGAGCTCGAGAAAATAGCAGTTTCAAGAAAACCACTAAGGGAACTATCGTGCAACTCAAACGTCAGAACGAATCTGGTACCAGAAGACGACATGAAAATCGTGAAAAGGATGATATGTGTGAAACTGAGCGATGACATCCACAACCCTGGTGAGATGAATGGACAGATCATGGCGCTAAAGGAGCACGTTAAGGCGAGATACAGGCTGTCTGACCTAATAAGGGCCCAGAAGAATGACAAAATGACAAGTAACCTCTCCAAATGGATCCATTCGGGAGTCAAGGAGAAGGGGGAACTTGAGGAAGACAGCTACAAGATCTTGAGCCAGTTCTACAAAGAAAAGAGAGACTTACTTTATCACACAGCTGAAGGGGTGGTAGCGTGCAAGAGAAGAGATGAGGAAAAGATATTACACAAACACAACCTCATCATACTACCACAATTGTACCAAACGGAGGTGCTTTTCAGATCACACGACCAGATGGGCCACCAGGGGATAGATAAAGTACAACAAAGGATACTTCACAGGTTTGACTGGCCGGGAATGAGAAAAGCTTGCGAGAGATGGGTGAATGCCTGCCTAGCATGCCTTCAAGTAAAAGACCCAAGGAAGATGAAGTTTCCCCTCAAGTCTGTCGAGAGTTCGGAATTCAATGAAGTGGTGCAGATAGACCATCAGAAAATCTGCATGACGGAGTCGGGTTATAACCAAATACTAGTTATAATAGATCACTTCACCAAGTTGGCGGAAGCGGTTCCGTGCCAGACAGCCTCGGCAGAGGAGACATGTGATCACCTGATAACGCATTGGATATCGCGGTATGGTTGCCCAATGACTTTCCAGTCGGACAACGGCAAGGCTTTTGTGGGGGACTTGACAAAAGAATTGATGAAGAGATCACACATTGCTCAAGCGCACTCGACGACCTATCATCCACAGACCAATGGGTTGGTAGAGAGACAGAACAGGACACTGGTCAACATTCTCAGGGTGTACTGCTCGAGATACATGACGGACTGGGACAAATACCTGCCACAGGTAGTAGGAGCCTATAATAGTACTCAGCACTCAACGACGGGTATCAGTCCTTTCATGATGTTGACAGGCAGGGAAAGGGCAATGCCTATAACATTCTTCTACCCGGAGTACGAGGGGAAGAGGACGTCACCTCAAGCATACGTGAAGGAAGCGATCAAAAGACAACAAGAGCTAAACGAACTATGTCGGAGAAACACGGCGCAAGCGCAAATGAGGCAACGCAAGAAATATGACGAAAAGATACTAAGAGCAAAGCCATACGAAGTGGGCCAATACGTGTGGGTCTTCCAAAATGTCATACCTCCCAAGGGAACAAAGAAACTACTCAAGAAATGGAGAGGACCGTTAATGATTACGGAAGTACACCAACAAGGACGGTTCTATCGCTTGAGTACAGGGCGAGCAGCACATTACGAAAATCTGAAGCCTCATGTCCCGTCCCCGGAGGACTGGTGCCTACCAAAAGACATGGAAGGTCTTGAGTACCTGGTGGTGGAACCAGCGTGCGAGGTGAATGAGAAAGGCACTAGAGAGAAAAATGATGGTAATGAGAACTTGAGTTTGGACGACAACGAAAAGATAGAAGTGGAGTCGGATGCAGGTTCATTTGTAGAAGAAGACTGGAACGACCCAGAGCAAAACGAGGTACCGAAGTGGATGGAGCCGGATCGACCAACACCACCGGAAACCAGGACTGGCAATCGTAAACGAACAGGTATGAGGTACAATAGGTACGGGGATGACTTCTTGATCGATAAGATACAGCCGGACAAGTTGGGCGATGAACTACTAAGCGCAGGCGAACTGGAAGCCGAAGAGGAATGGCAGGTCATTGACGATGGTGGACATTATCCGCAGGAAGATTACTCGACGCCAGAATTGGAGACGGATCTCGAACAGAGTGAAATAGAAAGGAGGGAGAACACGAACTTGAGGATTCTAGAGTGGATGCGTGATGTCAAAGACGAGAGCCGCGAAGGACAAAGCATTCAGCAAATCGATGTATCAGCAACAAATTACATGAAGACAGAGGACCCTCTTTTCGGATGGACAGCAACAGACAGGCCACTGGACATCCCCAAGGACAATTCAGACCCGACTACATCGACGGGGACGTCGATAAATATTTTTGTCCGGGGAGTGGGGGTAGGACTTACCCACACCGAAAATTTGATGATAAAGAAGCTCAAGGAAGTGAGGGAAACAAGCGGATTGGAACTGGAGGAAGAAGAACCAGAGCCTACCATAGGAAGGAATTTCAAAACGAAATTCGAAATACCCAATGAATACTCAGAGAACATCATGATAACGGATAGCGACTTCATCCTGTCAAACAGGACCAGCGCGATCTGCATCACGGCGGACATGAGTTTCAAATCAAGATTGGAGGCTGACTTCAAAAGAGAGTACCAGAACGTAGAGTTTCTGTTCAGACAGAGGCCAGGACTGGGAGGCATAGCAGCGCTTCCACCGTCAGTGGCACAAGTCCCGGGCAAATACCTCTGCTTCCTAGTAACGAGAGTCAACGACAGAAACACAATTGATCCCGAACACGTGATATTGGCACTGACAAGACTACGTGACTTCATGATTGAAAGAGGAATAGTGGAGGTCTCGATGCCGGTGTACGACCCAAACAGGGGCAAACTGAGCTCGAGGGAATTGTACGCTATCCTACATGTGGTCTTTGCAGAAACAGAGATAATGGTGCATCTTCACAAGAAGTACTACTTGAGCATCGCCTGAGTCGGGTACAGGGAGGTATCAGGTCGGGTGTGAGGGAGGAGTCTTGAGTTAGGTACTGGGGTGCGGCGCAGGTAAAGGGATCTTAAGATGTGATTGGCATGACAATTGAATTTTAAAAGAAAGAATTGATGGTGCTAAAACATAAAATGAATCTGCATGTTCTTAAGGGAAAATCCAATCGAATTGCTTTAAGTGATATGAGAATGATAAGATTTTAACCAGATGGGTAGAAGGGGGGTCTCTAGGTTAGGAACGTGACATGCTAAGTTTTAATGAGCTTTCTGTTTTCAGATCAAGTTTGAAAAACAAAGTTGAAAATCCAACTACACTCAAGCGAGTAACAGAAAGAGAGAATCTTGATTGAACACGCGATAATCCGAATCTACAGCAAGTACTTGCAAGAGAACAGTTTTAGGTAATTCTTGAGTTGGTAAGGTAATTCTTGAGTTGGTAAGGTAATTCTTGAGCTGGTTAACATCTACCTACATACATCCCGAAGTTACAAAGAATGGCAGACCGATTCTGGAACTCCGTGCCCGCGGCCCTGAGGAAGCCCACTCTTGATGAGCTATACAGGCGCCTGAGGGACTTGGACTATACCCAAATAGACGAGAGAATGGCGGTGATGCTGAATGCCATCCTCCAGTTGGAGGACCAGGGTGAGTGCAGGGAGTCTGCAACGGAGGCTGTCTTGATGATCGGCTACACCACCGAGGGAATATCGAACCAAGAACAGACCAGATGGTTGTCTTGGAATGTGGATGGAGGAGTAAGGGGTTTTGACTTGGCAAGGAATCCTGGCCTGAATAACAACACCGAATATGGCGCAGGGGAATTCCCACTACCGACTAGGCCAACAGTAAGGTCCACCAGCCAGAGCTCGAGTAGGGTGCCATCGATGTCACGAATGCAACAGACGACCGAGGCATATCCGGATCTAGGTGTTCTAAAGAAAGAGCTCGAGAAGACGCAGAAGGAAAGGAATAAGGCGAACCTCGATCGGGATCAGGCAAATCTGGATCGGGAGAAGGTTCAGCTGGAAAGGGACCAGGCGGTCAATGAGCGAGACCAAGCTCTGAGGTTGCTTGAGATACAAAAAGCTGAGCATCAACAGGAGTTAAGGGTGCGGGAGAACGTCGCGAATCGTTATCAATTGAAGTCGGAGTTGGAAAGGATAGAACAGCGACAACGCGAGCTTGACGCACAGAAGGGAGCCAGGTCAAACGAACGAGTGGTGACCAGCTCGAGGCCAGAGTCGCGCATGGAGGTGGATGAAGCTCCCAGGGCTAGAGGACGGTTCAACCTTGACCGCGAGGCCAGAGAACACATGAGTGAAGGGTTGGAGGTCTGGATACCGAATGACGTGACGCCTTCCCTGCGCAACCTAAAGACACAACCTGTACGTCCCCTGATGGATGTGGTGTTACCAGGATATACCCCAACCTCGACCTCGAGTGGCAGTCAGGTGAGCGGCGCCTCATCGCGCCTGAAGGAGCTAGGCGAGAAATTGCAGCAGCAGAGTCGTGAAAGATCGACAAGGCCAGAGCTTCCCCCAACTTGGAGGGAACAGCCGGTCAGGAATGTCGTGATCGCGAGCTATAAGAAGAATACAGAAGGGAACTACCACAGGCACAATCGGCTGGACTGGAGTGCGGAACAGGGAGCCAGGAGGGACTGCTTCCATGACGCAGCCTGGGTGGAGTATCTAGCGCCACCTCGTGTGCCAGAGGGTGCAGTTCACCTAATTATAGGGGATAGCCTGGTGCGGGTGTTGACCCAGATACGGTCACATTGGCAGACAGGAGTCTTGAGTTTCGCTGGAGCTGCCACGCCACAGATGTTGGCAACCCTGGACATGCTAGGGATGACCAAAGTTTACACAGTGACCCTGATGGTTGGGACCAACGACGTGTCAAGGGGAGAAGCGAGGAAAATAACGAGGTTGTGCGACAAGATGAGCTGCCTTCTTGAGGAACTGAGGATCCAGATGGATCCCATCCTGCTGACGGTATGCACGGTCCCCTACAACATGATGTTTGATCAGCACGCCCTAGAGATGAACCAGAAGGTGCGGAGCCTGAACAAGGTGATCCGAGACATACACCGAAAGAGTGTGCTTCCTCTCAGGCTGTTGGACATAGCAGAACGTATGGAGAAAAAGGGATTCCCTGAAGACACCTCAAAAGATGGAATCCATTTCGATAGGCCAAGGGGAGCGGAGTGGCTGAACGACGTCTTCCAGGAACACATAAACACGCTAGAGGCGGACCTGCTGGAGACAGCACAATTCACTTTAGGACCACCTCCCAACCCACCATTCCTTGCCTCGAGGGCCTTGGCTGGTCGCTTGGGACCGAGAGTTGACACTAGAGACAGTTCAAGGAGCAGCCAGACCAGATTGCAGAGTGCCACGCCAATGGAGTCTGAGGAGGTGACGTCATCAACACCTCCAAGCTCGGCGATATCCTCAGTGGTAGTGGCAGAGAGCAAACGGGAAAATAAGTCTATGGAGACCGCTCGCTTGAGATATCCCGAGAAGGTGAAAGAACTGGATCTAGAGAGTTTGGAATGCAGGCAAGAATTGGCGGAAACCCTGGGGATCGAACGAGTATCACACGAGGACTTGAATAGGCATCATTGCGTGGACTGGTTGAAAGCTCATGAGGCGCACTTCTCGAGAGCGAAGTTGATGGAGACCACAGACCTGACGGGAATTCCCACAAAAACGATCATGGGACCCATTAATTACAGACCTCTCAAGCTGCTGGGGAGTCCGGGACTTATAGCAGAACCTCCCAAGCACCGAACTAGCATCGCCAGAATCAGGTTGGCAACCCCGGCACAGTTGAAGGTGGTAGACAAGCTACTCAATCCGGGAGGAACGGGATTGCCAGATGCCGCTTACGAAGGCTCGAAATTGGCGGAAGATCCCAGGTACGGGAAGCCCTGTGGGAGTACCCAGCTGGCCAAAACCCTGGCAGTGTATGATAGAGCAGACCCAGCTGCTGCGAGAGTAGTCATTGTGGCGGGATCAGACTTCGAAGGAACGTCTCCCAAGTTGTTCTGGCCGGAGACTTTGATATACTCTTTGCCAGGAGCTGAATTGAATCAGATGTTAACTCTGGTAGTGGCAATAAAGTCGGAGATGCCCTGTGAACCTGAACTGCTATTGTTTGCAGGGATGAATGATCACCTGCACGCGATGGGACTTCTTGAGCAACTAAAGGGGGATGAAATTCCGACATCGAGGAAGATATGGGAAGCCATTCAAGCGTTGTTTGCGGCGATGAATGAAGTGCAAGAGAATGTTGTCTCGAGATTCGGGTCCAAGACGAAGGTGGTGTTTACCACATCCCCTGGATACGCGAATATGCCACCCGCCCTACAGTTCGTGTACGCGGTCTTGATCCTGATAGCAGAAGGGAGTGAATGGCGGATTCTAATGGCAGCCCCCAATCGGGAGTTGGAGCCATCGAACCTGAGGCTTCGCAAGTCAGAATTGGCGGCGGCATGGGCGGATGTATCTCATGCACTGAGGGGCTTTTATGGACTAGCCGACATCCTGATCGTATTAGACGAGGTGCTCTTGCTAGAGATATCGAACTTTGCCAGGCAGCTCAAGTTCAGCCCAGTCATCGGGGACGATCACCCGGCGATAAGCAAATTAACGGCCAGCCTGTGGTTTCGGAGTATGGATGTAAAGATCACGAACTCCACCAGCAAGTCTAGAGGTCCCAGTAACGAGAGAAGAAATGTGGCCGAGACGGAAAAGCAATTAGGATCGTTGAAATATCGTTTGACTCAAGAGAATGGCTGGTGGCCATTTTTGACACCAAGGCTGGAGAACGCCACGAATAAGACAAGGGAGGAAGCACCACTCCTCGTGAAGCAAGTCTGGAGTTTCCTAGAGAAGCAACTGGAGCTGGCCGAAGTAAGAGACATGACGGTGGCTAGATTTGTCTCGGCCGCCAATGAAGTGACGATCGCAGGGTTCTGGAGAGAGCACGCCAAAGGCGAATTGAAGACTCGGAGGGATTACGAGATTCTCAAGTTCTTGAGTCCTTGCTGGGAGAAGGAATTCTTGGCAGGAGTATTCGGTACCACGGCGACTATCTTTGGAGCCTTCGTGCAGGAGATACTGGGCATGCCCATCAGCCTGCTCTTGGCCCTGTATTTGGTCTACCCCAGATACTTGTTCAACATGGGTCCAGCATACATGTTTAGTCGGGGAGTGGAGACACTTCGAGTTGATGGGTACCTGGCACTAGTGCTCTTGACCCATGGGGAATTGGTGTCGTTTCATCGGTTAATGGAATATGGAGAACCTCTGTCTATGGGGAGAGTCCACACGAGCATTGAAACCAGCTCCTACAAGTGTGCCGCAGGGTTGAAGACACTGCTGGTGCAATACCTCATGATGCAGAATCGATACATGACGGGTGAAGATGAGAACCCAACCTCGAGAGAAGAATGGGAGAAGGCGAACAGAGGGATGCCTCTGTTGACGGACCTGTGTCTGGCAATGAGGTCGGACCCAATGGGGATAATCCGGGGTCTAGAGGAGGTGGTGACCTGCATCTATGGTCCAGCAGTGACGTACGCGTTTCCAGATCCCCTGGTGATAACTTATCGTCACTCGGTGACGCACTTGAGTCTCATCAGCGTACTGGATGGTACAGCGCTGAATTGGTGTCAGCAGGAGAGGCTCAGGGCGCGTATGAGCAACACGATACTCTTTGGAAAGGTGAAAGATGCCGAGCTGATAGTGTACAACTTCAGGGGGCAAATGCAATGTAGAATGGGAGGCAAGCGAGAGGGTCCCATTGAAATGTATCCCAAATTCTGGAACTTGAACCCATTGACGGCGGACGGACGAGAAATCTTGAGAATTCCTGCCTGGAAGGAATGCTTCGCACTGGTGAAGAGGGAGCTGGAGACCATAATGGAGAAAGAAATCCTCCCGGCCACCATGCCTGAGTTCCCAATAGTCAGGAGGATGACCTTAGGAATGAATAGTCCCTTGGTAGTTCCCTCCATAATGGCGAGGATGACGACGGAGGAAATGCAGAAGGATTTCACTGATGGCTGGGACCCCCTGTTCATTGGCTACACGGCGGCGGTCTACTTCCATACCAGCGAGATGAAGGTAAATTCGTGGACGACGCAAGCGAAAAAGAGTAGAGGTTCGCAGCCCCCAGGGTATGAGGTGCGGAAGGTCTTGAGAACTCTTGAGAAGGAGGGACTTGAGAACATGTTACCCATATGGGATGATGGCAGGATGATCGTGATGGAGGGGCACGTCGCACTGGTGGACGACATGAAATTTGCCACGAGAAAATATAAGGCGCCCTATGGCTTGGAACAGGTGGAAATAAGACAGGAAGGAACAGAACTAGATGCAGCAGGTCAACTGCATGTAGCACTGACGGAATACAAAAAGCTGGATCCCACGACACCATCACCACTGTCCGTGGACACACCTGGAAACAAGAGGAGTGGACCCGTTGAGGATCGATTCAAAAGAATTCTCGAGAGAAGAAGAAATGAATCAGAAGAAGAGAGTATGGATGAAACTCTCAGTGAAGCTGGAGAAGACATGGAGGTGGGGAATACGCCTGAACCAGGGCCATCAGGGGAGGAACTCACCACTCAAGAGCTGTTGAAAGACTTGAGCGAAGAGAATTGGGCAGATACTGCCACCCCACCTCTGAACCCGTCCCCGCGGAAGAACCTAGAGTTGCCATTGGCAGGTGAGACCTTCAATATGGGGATGTTACTCTTGAGCTCGGAGGAAAGGGAGAAGAACACGTTCGAAGGGAACAGGGACATATTCTTGGGATCTCTCGAGGATGACGCTTGGCAGGAATTCCTGGGGGAATTCAATCGAGAAGTGGGCAGCGAGACGACGCTGGACAAGTTCAAGAAGGAACTGTGGGACGCAGTAGTGAGATTCGGGGAACCGCTCCTGATAGGAACGGGCCTGGATGAGAAAGCAAGAAAAGAGCTGCTGAACAAGCTAGTGGAGCTGAGGAACGCACGATCGAAGACTAGAAAAGAGAAATGTGAGGACAGCTCTACTCTGAAACAAAAAACTGTGGATAAAATGGTTGATGATATAAAAAGGGATAAGGTTGGGACTAGTAATATGATTAAAAGTACTAATATCCTTAAGGCTCGAGCAGGGGGGAGGCAAGAGTTGGAAGGAGTGGATGGAGAGGTCGAATCAATGATGATAGCCACAACACCCTCGAGCAGCGATGTGAAGACTCGCAAGAGGAAGAGAGAAGTGGAAGGATGGGGTAGTCCTTCAGTGGATGCTGTTTCGGAAGGAAACTTGAGAGAGACGGCGCCCATCGTTTTGGCTCGATGCAAGACGGCGGCATACAAGAACAGCTCGGAGCTCAGGAAACCACTTGAAGTAGAAAAGGAAATAGAGGTTTCCACCAGTTCGACGTCAGAAGAAGACTTCAAGCCTCAGAAGGTAAACGTGAAGAGAGGTTCAACGAACGGACAGGTAGGGGAAGTGGAGATCGGCAAAGAATGGATCTCGAAGGCACATCAGGACATGGGCAAACGAGTGACGAGTGATCCATTGGAGAGGAACAAGACGAGGAACACTTCCCGGACGTGGTGGGTGGCCCTCGAAACATTGAAGGAAATGGAGGACTGCTTGAAGAAGTTGGACAGTGGAATAGCTCGCAGGCGACGCAATTGGGCCACCCAGCAAAAAGCCGAGGTTAATAAGATAGAGATGGCAAGTCATCTGAAGAGGTCCTGGCAGAGTTTGTTGAAGGATCATTTTGAAGAGGCGATGAGGACATCCTCATCAGCACCGCCACTAATGGCGAATCCCTTCGTTAGAACTGCGGGACAATTAATGTTCACCTGGAGTCTGGTGGGAATAGAGTTGGAGACATTGACCTCGTATGACAGGCTGAAGTTGGGAAGCAAGAAGCTAGAGGTGTATCAGGCACTGATGCAACACGTGGCCAGGGACAATTCAGGCTTGAGCCTGGCTAGAAGAAAAGATGCCACATGTTTCTTGAGATGGATAATGTCAATGATGTCTGATAGCACCATCCTGGCATGCCACCAGAGAGCAAGTGGAAGTAAAACCATGGAGAAAAGAGTCTCAACGATCATCTTGAACGTATATCAGAGTACAGGAATAGAGAAAGAAGATGGTTCCAGACTATCCTTAGAGAACCATCGAAAGCTGGACGAGGTACGGAGGTTCTCTAATAAGAAGTTCGAGGAAGAACATGATGTTCACCGTAACCTGGCCTCGTCAGAACAGTACTCGAGACTCAGTGAGAAGGGGGAATACCAATATGTGTCTGGAGTGATGGGAATAGCCTACAATCCCTTCTTAGACTCGGAAGCTGGAGGAGCCCACAGAAACCATGAGGTAGCGGAGCTACTGAAGTTTTGGACAGAAAGAATAATGGAGATAGACGCGGTGGAGAAAGAGGGGCCGAGCCTGGGCCTGATTCTTGAGAAAACACCAGAGGTGATAAGCATACCGCGCTCAAACAAGAGGGTTGAAGTGAACGTGGGCGGTGGAAATGGCTTGTTAACTACGAACTTGGGAGTGATATGGAAGCTACTAAGACCCTCCTGGTGTCCACATCCCCATGCGAGTCTAATCGAGGAAACCACCGAGCGAGTGAGGTTAGCACCAACGGAAGATGAAGATCTGGCGAAGTTGAGTGTGCTACACAAGCTAATCACGCCCCAGATGCAAGAGCCAAGCGAAAGGACGAGCGACCCCGGGTCAGCAAAGAAATTGGAGCCGGGTAGCTGTCTGGATTCGACGTGTGGGAACGGAGAGCACATCTGCGATGGACGGTCATGCGTCAGAATACTGTCGTTTCAAAAAGAAGACCTGGTCACTTGGTTCGAAGACATCACAGAAAGGGAGAAAAGTGAAGTGCAAATAACAGCGGAATGTTACGCGAGAACCACGGTGAATATAGCGACAGCTCTCGGATTCTTCTCGAGAATGTGTGGTCTGCAGGCACTGGAGAGACTGGAATCTGAACATCATTTAGTGACGGCGTTGAGCGTAGAATCATGGCCCCGGGGTGTTGCAGGTGACTCAAAAACACATCCGGAGCTGGAAGGTTGGTCTTGAGGCGGAAATGGGATTTCCCATGAGCGAAGCTTATGGCTTGCCATTGAACGCGAAATCGCTGATAGGGTCAATGATGGCCAACTTGTGCGGAAGTCACTACCCGCTACACATGGCGATGGTGGAAGTGTCCAGCCAGAGAATACTGGTGGACAAGGCCTTCTCAGTGCCCAAGTGCGTGAGGTTGGCTCGGATGTCGCATCACTTGCACAAGTTGTTGAGAAAAATCAAAGGGACAGTACCAAGAGAATTGAGAGATGACTTAAGTGAAATCTGGGGAGAAGATCTTCTGAAGTTGGAAAGAGAAAACACAAGCGATCACGAGAGACAAAACGTGATCGGGAAACCTGTGGGAAGTACTCCGAACCTGGAAGACAACGACACGATGCACGAGAAAATGATGGAGCTTGAGCCTCTCTTGGAAGCCTCAGGGGAGCGTAATCTCAGGAGCATTGAGATCTCTCATGGGGAATGCCCATGCCACTGTTTGGCACAAACGGTGTGGTATCCAGATCACAAGAACCTTTGCCTGGTGTGGGATGTGGAAGAGATTCGGTCGATCGGACTACCGGATCACCGGCAGAAGGTGACGCTCTTAGTAGTGAGTACGATGTTAGCTCTGAGATGGATAGAAGAGAATATAACGAAGTATCGGGAGGCGACGACGCCAACGGCTGAGTCAATATACGCGATAGACTACAGCAGGAGACTCGAGTTGTTTGAGACTGCGTGCAAAGTATTCGCCATACCGACGGAAGTCAGGCACGTATGGAGTCGCTTGAGGTACTTTCCATGGTTTCGGGCGACACTGACGTCTTGGTTGTACATGACAACGAAAGATCACATGAGAAAACATCAAAAGGAGTATCGACAGTTCCAGGCCGAGATTGGGCCGGAAGCTTTCAAGAGACCCCTGCTAACCCATCGTAATGCGATCACGACAGGATGGAAAAGAGTGGGCAAGATGTCTAGAGACAATACCAAAGCGAGGGAGTCAATACTAGAGGAAGACCTGGCGAAGAACGTGAGCTTGAGCCTGCACAACTCCTTTTGCTTGAACCGAGAAGCTAGGGTGAAGGCACTACCCAACCAAGCAAAGAGATTGCAGGAGCAGAGAGAATGGATGCGATCCTATGAACAGCTGAAGGCTTGGGAGGAGATTGTGATTAGTTCCGATGGTGAAGAGGAACTGTTGAGACAGTTTGCCGCATCTAGCACTTCAGGATGCAGTACCTCCAAGGCGAAGAGTACGAGATGAATGGGCAAATCGGATGGATCTTGAGTCTTGAGAGGGAAGGGGGGCTTGAGCGTGGATCCGAGTGAAACTTGAATTCACGAAAAAGAAATTTTAACAAAGCAAATATTGTTACTAATATACTATATTTATTATATAAATCGAAATGCTGCATGACAATTTCCTGATTGAATAGGACAAAAGAGATTTTAAAATGATTGGCTTGAAAAGCGAAAATTCAAGGGTGCAGGTGTATGCAGATTTTGGTTGCTGTTTAGCAATAGTGTGAAAATTTTAAATGGCTGTGAATTTTGGGGTGTAGATAAGCTTAAATCTGCTGCAAACTTCTGTAAATGACCACTGGCACTGTATCTTGAGCAACACTCGGTTTTTCTGGGACTCACTGGCAGAAGACAGTGCGCGATGAGGACATCGATCTTGAGTCCGGGGAGTATGTGCCAGTCGGTCATATTTGGAAGTTTGACCTTGAGAGAAGCAAAAAACATTTGATTTTGGAGTGAAATTTAATTTTTCAAAATTTCGAATGGAACCTGTCATGCACGATTTTCTCGCGAGAACTGAAAATCAGAAAAAGAGATCAGAACAATTTCAGAACAATTGAGTCGCATACGCGGGAAAGTCACAAGAAAAAGCAGTAGGAAATTGCTATTCGCAATTTCCATCACTATAATAATCGAGAGTAGAGCTGTCCCATCTGTGACAGAGACGAGAGTATTCCCTCGAATTGGATTATAACGACTGGAGTATTATTCGGAACTGGACTAGAGTGAACCTTCGGTGGAAAGGTGGACAGCTTGAGTGTCCTAATGGTTCACAAGAAAACTATTGTCTAGAGTATAAACTCGTTCTCATTGTCAAAACTATAAAACATTAGACTCATTTAGTTGCGTTATTTAATTCTTGAGTTAATTACCGACTGGATTATTTCCCACTTCTTGAGCGTGCTACTATGTGAGTACAAATTTAAATTCCTAGAGTGTGTTTTATGATTGTTATGTTGAGGTAAGGCGAGTTTTAGGCTGATCCATCTGAAATGGATCAAAGTTCCACTGTCTAATAAAAAGTAACTTAACGGATTGTTCCAACCCGGTTTTTAACGGCGTTCATGTATTTTGGGTATCTAGAGACCTAAGTATGGGGACGTTTCTAATTCTAGAGTGGGGGGATATTTTAGTAGTAGCCTTTAAGCTGTAACGGGTCGTAGTCTCATGTCACAAGCAAACCGAACTGGCTCCGACCGTTCTTGAGGTAGAAAAACACAAGAGATAGTGTCCCTGACCCTTGAGCCAGTGGTTATAGGGCCTATTTTTCTTAAGCCTCATGTGTGACTGCAGTAGACGAATGTTACATTTTCGAAGTGATTACGTAACATTTCTGAGAAACGTCAGAAACGGCCATTTTAGCAAAAAGAACTAAGAAAAACAGAACAACATGTCTAGAAGATAAAAATATTAGCAGAAATTGCCGAAAAGGTGGAACTTTGAGTCAAATTATCAAATTAATTTTGAGTCACTTGTGAACCTTGCCCAGACAAGCAAAATTCAGTAAAATGGCTTGACAAAACAAATTTTAATTTTCTTTATCATTTCGGCTAATAATTTTATCTCAATGAAATTTCAACTGATATGGCAGAAAATGTCGATGGAACTTGATTGGCTAATTAGCCAATCAAATTCATCCACAATAATTTCAGCTCAAGAGATGTAGAAATAATGAATTTGTTCTTTGTTTTTACAATCAATTTTTACAATCCATTGTTCAATCTATTCTTTCTCTTGTTTGGCCTTCAATGTACCCAGTTAGTGAATAACGGTGCAGGAATGTCAAGATCTTGACTTTTTTCAATCTTGATATTGACTACCAAATCTTGATCTTGACAAAAAAGTTTATTTTGACCTTGATTTTTGACTCCACAACGAAATATTGACTTCAACCTTGACCATAAAAACTGAATCTTGACTCAATCTTGATTTTTTTCACTCTCATTATATATTTTACGCTCTTTTTGATGAACACCATCCAGACATAATTTTATTGAGAAAAGAAAAAGCACAAAGTGCAGCTAATATATATAATTACTCAAAAGCAAAAGAAGCTTAACAATGAACTGCAAAAAAGCACATGAAATCACTTGATTTAAAGAGTGATGACCGATGACCTCGTTGTCAGATGGTGATGATGCTTCTTTAGAAAAACGTTCCGAGCGTGAATAGCAGGATCCATAATAGCAGGCCGAATAGCAGGCTGAACGAAAATAGCCTATCAGGATCGCAAATTGTCTAAAAGTTTTTCAGATTTTTTGTTAGGTCAAAATGGTCATGTGACATTCGACCAGAATGGCCAAAATGCAATCTCTGCGGAATTCGAATTTTTAGCAGCGAGCCTTCCGGATTGGTGATTATTGAGAATTAAGAACGTTATTTGGACGATTGAACAAAACGTGAAGGTTAAAGGATTCGGAAATTGCTAATTTTTAAATTTTCGAAGTGATTACGTAACATTTCTGAGAAACGTCAGAAACGGCCATTTTGGCAGAAAAGCTAGAAAAGAACACAACAACATTTGTTGCGCGGACGATAACTACGAGAATCGTGATCAAAAAACAACAGCAGATTGCAGGAATAGCAGAGAAGGTTCCGAGTTGCAACTATTGTGTCGCTACAATAGTTGCAAGGCCGTTGCAGACAACGGTGAAGGGTGGAGGACAGCCTTCCGGATTAAGAAGAAATCAAGATTAACGAGCTTGATTCAGTGGATTCAAGAATCCGGAAGGGTTTCGGAACTGAGACTTTTATCCTTTTATATAGACTTTTAGCTTCTTGTCATGTCCTGATTTGAATTTAATTAACAACTAGATTCATTTTGATAAGGACGAGAATGTGACATTCGACCAGAATGGCCAAAATGCAATCTCTGCAGAATTCGAATTTTAGCAGCGAGCCTTCCGGATTGGTGATTATTAAGAATTAAGAACGTTATTTGAACGATTGAACAAAACGTGAAGGTTAAAGGATTCGGGAATTGCTAATTTTTAAATTTTCGAAGTGATTACGTAACATTTCTGAGAAATGTCAGAAACGGCCATTTTAGCAAAAAGAACTAAGAAAAACAGAACAACATGTCCTAATTTGAATTTAATTATCAACTGGATTCATTTTGATAAGGATGAGAAGCTAGGAGTTGGGGGAAAGGGTTGATCCATCTTCGATGGAGATGATGATTTTTATCTACTGAACAAAAACAATAGTAATATAATAAGAAGTAGCCCTGTTTTTAGGAGTGACCTCGTGGTCTGGGGATACTGAGACCCAGCAATGAGCTCACTATTTCTGCATGTAATTAAGTTAATTTGAGTGTTTTGACCGAAGCCGAAAGCAGTAACGTTTTGTCGACCCGATGTTAGAAAAGACCACCGAAAAGTACTGGCTTGGTAGAGACGGTGAAAAGCATGCAAAGCTCTGTTTAGACGTTAGCCAGTAGTCTTAAGGCTTAGTTTTGTCTTCCGTCGATATTTATCTTCCGGGCGAATGTTACATACATGTTTTTATGGCGCTCCTGTGTGTTATTCTTTTTAACATCATGACCGGCAGAACCGTTAACGAGCACTCCGCGCCGTTAGAAATCATCCCCCCAGACAAGATGTGATCCGACCCCCCCGTTGTTGTTGATAGATATATTGTTGTTACAGGCATTTATATCAGTCAGGATCGTTAAGATCAATTTTGTAGCCTGTTTGTGAGGCTTGTACTGTAAGGTTATTTGAGCATTTAAGCACGTTAATGATAAATTGCGCTCAATCCGGAGGGGTCAGCTGATTTGCGCTCAATTCGGAAGGGTCTTGGGAGAAGACTGATCCGGCAAGCAGTACAGGGAGCAACAAGAAGGCGCTCTACGACAACAACAATCGACTGTTGGGTATCGTTAACAAGTTTTGTATCCCTTTTGGTACAAAAAGTAAGATAGTAATCTGTGGGGGGCTCGACAGTGCTGCACTGTAGTGACCCTTCACCGAACTGCGAATATCCGAATTAAGCACCTTAATTCGGATATTCAACAAACCCGGAGGGGTATAGTATTACTAATATTATTACTTATATAGCCTATAATAAAAGTCTTATATCGTTTTTCAAGGAAAAACAACGAAAACAGACCGGTTTTTAGGGTCAAAATAGCGATATTTTGATCCCCCCACAAGTCGCGATTTTTGAGATATCGGTAATTTTTGAAACGGAAAAAAGCGCTACAGTAGTGTGTTACATCGTAATTGCACTACCATAATAGATAGAACCGGTTAAGTTTAGTTCGGAAGTGGTTGGAACTATTTTGGAACCAAAAAACCGAATTTTCGTGATTTTTGAGAAACCGAAACACTAAAAATTCAGAAAATTTTTTGAAATTTTTGAGTTAGAACAGTAAAAATAGTTGTTCGGACAACGTCCACTAGTGAATCTACAATTTTTTTAACCCGCTACCCGAAAGCCTTCCCGGTTGCAGAGAAATCGAACTTAACGTGTTTGATTTGGTGGATTCATCAATCCGGAGGGGTACAGATAGCATAGTTTTTTTGCAAGTTTTTCGGGAAAGATTTAAAAATTTCAGAGCCATCAGTCTTTGAAAAGTGGCCGTTGCATTGCACAAGCCGAAGGATATCCTGTTCCACTGGTACAATCCCAATTCGCACGCGAATCCTGTTTTCTCTCTGTCCTTCTTCCGCAGAGCGACCTGCCAGAAGGCAGAACCTAAGTCCAATGTGGTGAAGAACTTGGCATCACCAAGCTTAGATAAGCTCTCGTCTATTCGCGGTATCGGGTACGCATCTTTTATCGTTACCGCGTTCAAGTAACGAAAGTCGCAACAAAATCTAAGCTGCCCCCCTTTCTTTTTCGCCATTACTACCCCGCAAGCCCATGGCGATTTCGAGGGTTCTCTCCCCGGACAAATACCTTCAGCCGTTTAAACAAGAAACACAGCCGTTGGCGAAGATTTGGTGCGTTAAGATGGAAGAAGACACACACCAGCCCAACGAGCCGAATAGTCAGATGAGGGTCATGAAGACGTACTTAAAGGCGAGATACCGACTCTCGGATCTTCTAAGGGCGCAGAGAAATGATCGCATGACAAGCAACCTGAAAAGGTGGATCGAGAATGGTTCGCCGGATAAAGGGGACCTCGAGGAAGATAGTTATCGCATCCTGAGACAATACTTCATGCAGAAGGAAGGGAGGTTATATTTGAACAAGGACGGGATTGTGGCTTGTAAGAGAAGAGAAGAAGACAGAGTCCTATACAAGTATAACGCGATAGTGTTACCGCAACTCTATCAGACAGAACTATTATTCAGGTCACATGATCAGATGGGCCATCAGGGGATCGACAAAGTATATCAGAGGATCCTGAAGCGCTTTGAGTGGCCTGGGATGAAAAAGGCATGCGAGAAATGGGTAACAGCATGTCTGTCATGCCAACAGGTCAAGGATCAAAGGAAGTTGCGATTTCCTTTACAATCGATCGAGTCGTCTGAATTCAACGAGGTGGTGCAAATAGATCACCAAAAGATATGCATGACAGACAATGGTTATAATCAGGTGCTAGTCACGATAGATCATTTTACGAAGTATGCAGAGGCCGTGCCCTGCATAACTGCCTCGGTGGAAGAGACATGCGACCACCTGATCAATACGTGGATAGCAAGACATGGTTGTCCGATGACGTTTCAATCGGATAATGGAACAGCTTTCGTAGGAGAGCTTACGAAAGAGCTTATGAGACGCTCACAGGTCGCTCAGGCTCACTCCACGACATACCACCCTCAGACGAATGGCTTAGTGGAAAGACAGAATAGGACGTTAGTGTCGATGCTGAGAGTATATTGTTCCAGGTACATGACCGATTGGGACAGATACCTTCCACAGGTGATGGGAGCATATAACAGCACGCAACACTCCACCACCGGAGTCAGTCCACACATGATGCTAACTGGGCACGAAAATTCTTTACCCTTAACCTTCTTTTACCCACGTGTTTGAGAAACCGAAACACTAAAAATTCAGAAAATTTTTGAGAAACCGAAACATTAAAAATTCAGAAAATTTTTTGAAATTTTTGAGTTAGAACAGTAAAAATAGTTGTTCGGACAACGTCCACTAGTGAATCTACAAGTTTTAAAACCCGCTACCCGAAATACCCGTGAAAGCCTGAAATACATCAAGACCGAACAAGATGATCCTTCCTGGGTTGCCCAGGAAGGACGACTACTCATTCCGGCTTCTAACCTCGACTTGATACCCGGTATGCGATCGACGGGGACGTCGATGGGTATTTTTGTCCGGGGAGTGGGGGTAGGACTTACCCACACTGAAAACTTGATAAAGACGAAATACACAGCAGGCACAGGCAAGGCAGAGGAAAATATTCGACAAGAAAGCAGCTGGTGCAAAGGCTTACACGGTGGGAGACTACGTATGGGTATTTCAGAACGTTATACCATCGAAAGGGACGAAAAAGCTCCTAAAAAAAGTGGAGGGGACCCTTCATGATTACAGAAGTGCACCAGGAGGGACGCTTTTATAGACTGAGTACTGGCCGAGCCGCCCACTACGAGATCATAAAGCCACACAATCCATCGACAGAAGACTGGTGTATACCTGCAGACATGGAAGAAGGGGATTATCTAATGATGGATCCTGCTTGTGAGGTCAATGAAAAAGGCACATGGGAGAAGAACGATGGAAACGAAGTCGTAGAGGAAGGTACGGATACACCGCTGGACCTGGATCCAAACGAACAGATCGAAGCGGACGATGAAACCTTACCCTACGCAGAGGAAGATTGGCAGGATCCCGAACAGATAGAGGTTCCCAAGAACTTGGAACCGGATCTTCCGTTCACGATTCAGACTCGTCAGAAGGACGGGAAGAGACCAAGAAAGAAATACAATCCTTACGGTGACGACTTCGTAGTGGACAGGATAGATCTGAAGAAGATAGTGGAGGAAGTAGTGGGTCTAGAGGAAATAACTGTGTCACAAGACATTGACATAGTCGATGATCACGACGATGAGTGGGTTGACGACTGGTCAAAACCCGAGGTAGAATTCGACGACGAGCAACAGCAGTCTTACGAACAAGACTTGACGAACCTGCGTGTCTTAGAGTGGCTGAATGAAACGACCTCGAATCCTGAGGAGACCAGTGTCACGATTCAAGACGTAGATTGTGAAAGCATGAAATACATCAAGACCGAACGAGATGATCCTTCCTGGGTTGCCCAGGAAGGACGACTACTCATTCCGGCTTCTAACCTCGACTTGATACCCGGTATGCGATCGACGGGGACGGCGATGGGTATTTTTGTCCGGGGAGTTGGGGTAGGACTTACCCACACTGAAAACTTGATAATAAAAAAATTAAGAATAGCAAGAGAAACAGGAGACTTAGATGCAGAGACAGGCGAAGAACCTAAGAAACCTGACATAGGCAGGGTAGTTGAGTCATATTTTAACTTACCAAATGAATATTCAAGTAACATAATACTAACAGACAGTGATTTCATACTCACAAACAGAACATGTGCGATAGCAATCACAGCAGACATGAGTTTTAGGACAGCGCTAGCGGCAGATTTTAAGAGAGAATACAAAAACGTGGAATTCCTTTGGAAGCAAAGACCAGGGATAGGGGGCGTAGCAGCCTTACCTCCGGCGGCATCGCAGATACCGGGAAAATACCTATGCTTCTTGGTAACGAGGGCGACGGAGAAGCAACCCGTGGACCCAGAGAACCTAGTCTTGTCCTTGACGAGGCTGAGGGACTTCCTTGTGGAAATGGACGTGAAGGAGCTCTCGCTTCCAGTGTACGATCCAAACAGAGGAAGACTACATCCTCGGGAATTGTACGCGCTTGTACACGTGATATTCTCTGATACGAACATACAAGTATATCTACATAAGAAATATTACTTAAGTATAGGCTGAGTGATGTGCGAGAGAGTGTTAGGCCAAAGACTAAGTTGTATGTAAGATGTGTTATGTTATGTTATGTTATGTTAGGTTATTATGTGTTAGGTTATTAAGATCATGGGTAAGTAGGGGTTAGTGACCATGAACAACTAAATGACGATCTTAGGATTAGATCCTAAGTTTGGACTGTCTAATCTCAGGTCGAATTCCAAAATTTTAGAGACCGATTGATTTTAATAAATTTTAGGATAAACATCTTTTTATCTGAACTGTTTTTAAGCAAATTTTAATGATATATGTTAAGGTGAAACTGACAAGTGTGATAATTGTGACTTCTTTTCTAGATCTTGATTGATCATTTAATTACTCACTTGAGTCAAAATCTTGGAATCAAAATCGAATCAAACTTGAAAGAATATAATGGATAACTTCAACTTGGATGAATTGATGGACCTGGCAGAGGCATATGTAGGACCGATGATAGATGCGATTTATCGTCGGCTGATCGATCGAGACTTCGCTCTGGAGGACCCAGAGGTAGTCATGTTGCTGACCGCCCTGATCAACATCTTGGGGCATGACAACCGTGGGGACCACCCCACGGAAGTCCTGTTGATGGCAGCATATGGAGAAAGAGGAGTACTAGACCGCCCGAACATGAGAGTGATGAGGTGGAGAAACGGGGCTCTCTCAGGGAGTGACTTGGCGAATGAGCCTGGATTGGGCAGTTCTAGGACCTACCGACCTGGGTTGACGAGAATGCATCGGGGGATGAACTGCGAGGCGACCTCGTCAGGTTCACCACTGAGAGCAGCTGTGCCATCAAAAAGGGCGAAAGTAGCACAGAAAGTTCAGACGAACCAAACCATGCAAGATCTGGATGAGATGAACGATGAACTGAAAAGTACGAAGAAGGAGCTGGACGAGATGACCAAAAGTATGCTCCAGATGGAGGAAGATCGAGACATGTGGAGAAAATTGTTTGAAGACTGCAACAAAAAGCAGAGCCAAGAAGTTGAGCGCTTGAGGCAGGACTACAAAGAGCAATCGGAACAGATGGCGTTGACAACGGCCGTGGAGAAAGTGATACCTGCAAGGGATATTCCTCGTGGGCAGTCCCCGATGGAGCTCTTGACGCCTCGAGAAATGAGTCAAACAACGGAGACACGGCTCCCAGTAGAGACAAATCTAGTAACGATCCCGGATCCTAGTGACACCTTGGGTGACCCCGTCGTGGAACAGACAGTGAGGAAGCTGATAGAGACAGCTGTACGACTGGTCGCCAACAAGAGTGCGCCAGGTTCCGGGGTGACTGCACCCTATGGAACGATTGACGACACGGGCAGAGTACGACTCTCCCAGACCGTGATCAGACAGGGGATAAGTGACGTGACACCACTCATGGGGAGCTCGAGAATCCCAGAGAGAAGAATACGGAAGATGCCAGCGAAGAAAGTGTCTCGCATAATAGACGTGCAGAAGAATAATCAATTGAAATATAATTTCACGGGAGTTCCGGAGACAGATCCGAGAGCTTGCTTCAATCGAGCGACTTGGAGCCCGGCAGTAAACCTGCAGCAACCACCACTCGGGACATCTCATCTGATACTGGGAGACAGCTTGGTCAGAGTGCTGTCGAATTTGAGGACCTCGTGGGTCACCACGGTGATGGCCTTTGGAGGCGCGACGATAGCCCAATTATATCGGATGGTGGAACTGATGAATCCAGGGAGGATTCCCAATGTGATGATCTTAGTTGGGACGAATGACATCTCCAGAGGTTCAGATGAGCAGGAAGCACTATGGGAGTCAATGATGGTGTGTTTGTTTACGACCCTCTGGCAGAAATTCAATTGCGCGGTACTGACCGTTTGCACTGTGCCAATGAATACGAGAAGCCTGACAGCATCAGGAAGAAGGCACAACGAGGGAGTCGTCAGGTGGAATAACATCTTGAGGAACCTCGCAAGTCGAAACGCCGGAAGAATGATCCTCATGGACATTGAACATGAGTTGAGAGCTATGGATCAGGCCAGACTGACCACGGACGGCATTCACTTCGACAGTATCGAAGGACAAGCTTGGTTGAACCGAGTCTTCCAAGAGCGGTTGGACGAGCTGGAGGCAGAACTCTTTGACACAGGAGTGCTGAAGGAAGAAGGAACAGTGAGTGACACGGTGATTACCGTTGTGCCTCCTAGCCTGGAAACACGCTTGGGTACGGTCCCGGCCGTCACGAACTACAGGCAACAAAGCTCCAGTGAACCAGGTCAAAGGACCGACGTACAGGATCGATTGGGAGAGGCACCGATGAGGAGAACCATCCATCCTAGGAGAAGAATAAGACCTGTCAACCCAATCGAAGAGACCGCCGGCACGTCTAGATCGGACACTAGATCGGAGACGACAAATATCATTCGAGAGGAGAGACGTCCGAGCAGAGGCTCGTTGATGTGGTCAAGACCCATACCGTCTCCCTGGCATATATACAAGGACGAGTTAAGGAAGCTGGATCTCCAGAGAGTAAGCTTCATCGAAGATGCAAGGAGGATGCTGGATGGAGCGATGCTATCGGTGAGCAGATTGTACTCGATAACCGGCGTAGACTGGTTGATAGCCGCTAGCATAAATTTCAGCTCCACGACGGCCTTGAGATTTGCTGACTTGTAGGGACTGCCCTCTAACAACACGATGGGACCAGTGAATGCGAGACCATTGCAAGATGTGAGGCTGAATCATGATGAGGGGAATCGTGAAGAGAGACCAGGAAGATTCCTAACGACGAGAGCGCCGATTGGACGAGAGCGCCGATTGGACAACACGTGAAGATATTCAGGCAGCTGACGACACCCCCTGGTCATGTGAAGGAAAGAGTGTACCCAAAACTAGTGAACCAAGATGGTGATGCCCAAAGATATGGCGGATTGAAAGCGATAAAGAAAGATGAGACCATCTTCGCCGCCTACGACAAGGCAGAAATGAGGAAGGCCAAGATTATGGTAGTAGCGAATTCAGAGTTCGTGTACACCTCCAAGTCTTTGTTTTGGCCGGACGTCATAATGTTGGCCGCGGTCGACTTGGACTTACTGCAATCGATATCTTTGGCTATAGGGGTGCAAAGGCAGACGGACATGAACCCAATTACGATTGTGTTTGCTGGCATCAATGACCATCTACACAGTAGAGGTTTTCTGAGCAGACTCAGAGATCCTACAACAGCAGAGAACGCTGTATGGCCAGCGATAAAAGATATCCTTGAGTCGATGGGTGAAGTGGTGGACGCGACGAAGGAGGGGTCATTCAATAAAGTGACACTGAGAGTAGTATTCGCGTTGTCTCCGGGATATGCACATCTCGCGGATGGACTGAAATTTGTGTATGCGATTGTGGCCTTACTTTCGGAAGGGAAATATGATGTGATCATATCAGCCCCGAATCGCATGATAGAGATGGAGAACCTGAGGCCACTAAAAGCTGAACTGTCTGCAGTATGGTCAGATATCTCAAACGCGATGAGAGGATTCAAGGACCATGTGCTACACATGTTAGTGTTGGACGAGGTGCTGGGGTTGGAACTGTCCAATTTCAGTCGACAACTCAAACTGAAACCGGGAATAGACGACGACCATCGAGTGATCGCGGCAATGTCCAACGACTTATGGTTCCGAGCAATGGAAGTGGCAGGTGAAGACACAAAGAACCAAGCCGGAAGCCAACCAGTGGCTACACCTGAACCCTAGAGTAGCGGCATTGGATGCAGATGCTTTTGAGCAAGGCCCCGTGATGATCACAAAGATACACACCTACTTGTTGAAGTAGGTGAACCTGGCGGAAAATGCCGGAGAAAAGACCGCTGAATTTGTGAACAGGATAGGTCAGATTACTCTGGAAACCTTCTGGACCCAGGAAGTGAAAGGACAGGAGGGCTTTGAAAGGACAGACAGCATGCTAGAAGGGTTGGGAGCCGGATGGACCGCGTCCTTCTTGGCAAAAGTTTACCCGAAAGTCTCGCACTACTTGATAAAAGAATTCCTCCAAGCAGTAGTGGAACTAATAGCCTTGTTCGTGACATTCGGAGCAGAAAGTTTCGTGAAAGGACCGGCGATACTGCTAACCGATTGAATCCAGAACCTGCGGCTAGACGGACTTCTGACATTGATTGCAATTACCCACGGAAATTTGGGAGGACTGATGAAACTGGCACGTTGTCCAGAGCAGATGAGAGAGAGAGTGAGGAACTTGGATATGAAGAAATCCACGGACTCGTGGAACAATATAAGAGACCTGAGACACACTCTTATCCAGTATCTCTTACAACAAAATCGCTTTGGAACGGGAGAAGACGAGACGATTGAAAGAGAGGAAGATGTTAGACGACATGTGGGGGGCATGCCGCTGTTAACCGACCTGAGTTTGGCTATGAGAACCGATCCCTTGGCGTTGATCAGAGGAGTCACGGAGTTCGTGACAGTGATCAATGGACCAGCAGTCACGTTTGCGTTCCCTGACGTTAAGGTGGAAGCATATAGGAGGTCGGTGCTGCACCTGAACCTCATATCGGCAGTGGACGGTAGTACACTGAACTGGTGTGAGCAGCACACATTGCGGGAGCTCATGAGTGAAGATCTGTTATTTGCGAAAATATTGGAGCCAGAGATGACAGTCATCAATTTTGACGATCACTTCCGTGATCGTATGGGAGAAGTAGAAAGAGGACACATCGAAGTGTTTCCAAAGCTTTGGAATCTGAGACCCTATGATAAAACGAATGGTGAAATAACCAGAGTGCCTCGTCTCACTGCAGCATATCACAAAGTGAGAGAAGAGACGAAGGACTGGGGCGATTACAAGAGGCTGCCGGAGGCAATCCCTGAATTCCCTCTGATAAGAAGGATGTTGCTCGGAGCAGTCTCCGTGGTACAGACTCCTAGATTGGGAGCATTCGAAGCCAATGAAAGGAGAGTAGGGAATTTTGTGGGAACGATGGATCCATACTTTGTAGGGAGAAATGCCGCCGTGTTACAGTACACACGATTTGCATACACGGACCAAGCGACGAGAAGGCGAATAAGCAACGCCGCGACTCCCAAGCCTGGAAGATTTGATGAGGAATGGAAAGAATTAGGCTTAGCTCCGATGAGGATGAAAGGCAGGACCGAATTGCCTGAAGCCTCATTAATCCTGACCAGTGTGAAAAGGAGATGAAAATGGGAGGAATATTGCAGACGAGAACTTTCCTAGCACCCTTCGGCTGCAAAGAAATCAAAGTGGTCCATGGAGAAGAGGAAGATAAATCGGCCGGTACATTGCTCATACCGAGATTCCAGGAAGAAGCCGACAATGACGAACAAGGACCGTCGAGCTCGAACAAGGATAAGTCAGAAGGAGATGACGGACAGGGTGGAAGCCGTCAAACCGAAGAACCCATGCAACAAGATCAAGTGGGTGGGGAAGACGACAGGGCATCGATAGGAGGAACATCCAGCCTGGATTTCAATATCTTCAGTGATCTTGAGAATAATGCAGATACGTTGGAAACGACTGAGCCAGCGGATGAAGGCATCTCGACACTGGAGCCTCCGTCAGCCTTTATGGAAATGAAACGGAATTTGCCGGAGAGCAGCTCTCCTGGCAATTCAAGAAATAACGACCAAAGAATCCTCATGGAATCTCCTCGGAGGAGAAGAATAGAGGCCTCAGCCAGAGTACCTTTCTTGGGAACGCTGCCCGAAGAAGAATGGGAAGTACATCACCGAGACCACGAGGGTAGGACGGGATGCAAACTGGACAGAGTGGCGTTTATGGAAGAAGTCTGGACCGTGGTTCAAAGCTATGGGACCCAGTCCATTCTGAAAACGGGTCTCAACCAACCCTTGATGAGAGAAGTACTTGACAAGCTTGATGATTGTGAAGGGAGACTGAGTGAGTTGTTGATCGACTCGGCCACTGATGAAAGTGAAGCGAATTCTCCCATCAAGATGACACCGCAGGATGATAAAGGAGAGGTGGTGTATCTGTCAAGAACCAGGAGAGGGACGATGCGATCAAAATTGGTGATTGATAAAATCAATGCGATGAAAATGAAGTTAGGCAGCAGAGTGATGCCGAGGAGAGTTGGAAAGACGAAGGTGGATTCAGAAATATCGATGAAAGCTGGTAATTCAGCGAAAAGGAAACGAGTTGAGGAGGTCATGGATTTGGGGCAAGGTGATTATCAACTGTCTGGCACAGATAAAATGTTAACTGATATAGCGATGGTGCCACCCATTCTCATGGCGGGGATAAAGTCAACAGGTTATAAATCCAAAAGGAGTGACCGCACTCTGACTGGAGCAACCTTAGAAATGGAAATACTCAGTCAATGTGGAGAGAGCACAATGAAAGACTTCAAGCCATCTCCCATGAATCATGGAAAGGGAAGTGTCGCAGGACAACTAATACCAGTGGAATATAACCGACTAACAGTGTCGGAGACTGTGTCGATAGATGAACCCACCGGTGGATACATGGAGATGTTAGAATACCGAAACTCGGCTAGAGGGTATTTAATGGCCCTGGAAGATGGGAAAGCCATGGAGGGTTATCTGGAAACGATGTTGCAAGGCACCACCCTCAAGCAGAAGGCGTACGGGACTTTAGCGTCGTCCGACATACAAGCAGAAACGATAGAGCAGTTGGTGAGCCTTCCATGGAAAGCAGTAGTATTAAGGTATTTCGAAGAAGAAATGAGGACTACGCCAAGAATACATGCTCTCGTGGCAGTACCTTACGTAAGAACAGAGTTGCAACTCAGGTTCGCCTGGTGCATGATGGGACTGAATCGCGAAGAATATGATTCAGAAGAAAGGAAGAGATCAAAAGAGGAGAAGGTTTTCCTTATGACGAACCTGAGGGATCTGATAGTCCAGGAGGGCGCAGCAGTAGCGTGTGCGAAGCGGAGAGACGCTCTCTGTTTCATTCGATTCCTGATAGAGCAGATTTCAGTACCTGCATTAAACACCTGTGTTAAAATGTTGAAGGAAGGCGATGAGCGAACGAAAGCCTTATTCTTGCTAGCACTGCTGGATATGCAGCAAAGTAAACCGATGAAGGTGAACATGAAAGAACCTGAGGAATTGGAACCCATGAAAAAGATAGACGAAATCAGGAGATTCTCAAACAAGGAGCTGAGACTCACTAAAGAATCTATGGGAGCATTGCCGAAATCCAGTGAATACTGTGGACCGATCAAGAAGAAATCGTATGGCTATGTATCCGGGATCATAGGGATCCCGTACAACCCTTTCCTGAGTGAAGACATACGCGATTGCTTCTTCGATTATGAGCAGGCGGTGTTGCTAAGATTCTGGACGTCCAGAATTGTAACGATTAAAAGCGTTAACAACCCACAGGCCAAATTGGGACTGGTCTTGGAAGAAGAGGTGACTGCACCTTCAGTACCAAAATCTGCTAAAAGAGTGGAGTTTGGGTTGGGATTCTCAGATGAAATACTGAGGACGAGCTTGATGGCAGTGTGGGAATTGATGAGGCCATCATGTTGTCCTAGTCCCAACGCTGACTCGATATTGCGAGCGACACAAGACGTGCAGAGGGAACTGAATGCAGACTGTAACCTGCGTGATCTCAATATCATATATAATGTGATGATAACGGCCTCTAAGAGCAACGGAGAAGATAAAGTGGAGTTGCTTGGCTGGGGACCAGAAGACTGGGTTAAACTTGGTAGCTGTCTGGCGGAAGTCTGTGGACTGGAGAGTCACGTTTGTGGAGATATGGACTGTGTGAAGACCCTGGAAAAACAACACAAGCAATTGACGGTATTGTTTGGAAATGCAGTGATGAAAGCAAGAACAGAAACGGAACTGATAGCAGATTGCCATGAAGGAACCGATGTGAACCTAGTGACTGCACTAGGATTCTACAGCATGTTTGGTTCTTTAGAGTCACTATTGAATCTAGAACAGAAACATGAGATGGTCACAACCATCAGTGTAGAAGTATTCCCAGGAGTTCTGCAGACTGAGCAGAAATACATAGGAAAATGGAGGGAAGCAATCGAGACGGAAATGAACATCAGACACAGTGAGACTTATTGTAGACCATCAGGAGCACGATATTTGGTGGGTTCAACATTGGCTCCAATGTGCAAGAGCAGATACCCTGTACATTTCGTAGCTGTGGACGTGAAGAGTACAAGAACGATTGTGGATCAAGCCTTCTCAGTGTCGAAGTGTGTGAGACTGGCGAGAATGTCCGAGAATTCATACGAGTTGCTATGTAAGATGTTCTCAGCAGTTCCAGAGAGAACCAAAGAAGAATTGGAGTCAATACTAGGAAAGAAGTTCATGGGATATGTGAGCGGGAACTTCAGTGACTTTGAGAGGCAGAAACAGAGAGGATCAACTGTCACAGATTACAATGCAGTAGATGAGAATGATGAAGTCCACCGAGTGATGATGGAAGTGGAACCATTGCTGGAAGCTTCGGGAAAACGTAATTGGAGGAGCATCATGTTGACGCATGACGAGTTTCCTTGCCACTGCTTGCTGCAGACCTGGTGGTATCCCAAGCGTAGTAATCTGATGGTGATCTGGGACTCTGGAGAACTGCTCTCCATGGGTTTACCAGATTCATCACAGCCCATAACAATAGTGATAGTGGGAGTTATGATGGCGATACGATGGCTGGAAGCTCATGTGAGAGAAAATAACAGACAGGAGGCACCGACAAGAGAACGGTTGCGGAAGTTAGATTGTCTAAAAGATTTAGATCTTTTTGAGACAATGTGCAAAATTCTAAACATTCCGATGGAAGTGAAGAAGATATGGGCAAGAAAACGATTGATGCCATGGTTCAGAGCTAACATGACTGCATGGTTGTACGAGTATGCGAAAAAGCATATGTCGAAGCACGGCAGGGTGTACAGTGAATATCAGCTGGACATTGGAGCAGGAGCTTTTAAGCGAGCTCTCGTGACTCATCGGAATGCAGTGACCACCGCTGTGAAGAGAATTTCCAGGACGAGTGAACGTAGTGGAAAGGAGAAGGCAGAGATGTTAAAGGAAGAATTGGAGAGAAACGTGACGTTGTGTCTCCACAACAGCTTCTGCAGGAACAGAGAATCTAACATGGATCCCCTACCTTGTTGTAAACAGAGGGTGGAAGAGCAGAGGTGTTGGAGGACGGCTTCCAGCAGCGTCAGGATTGCTAACGACGTGTTACAAGATACGGAGACTGAGAGTGCAGAGTCAGTATCACAGGAGGAAGAAATGGAGCATTGACGAATGACCGAAAAGCAAGATGGAAAAAGAGACAAAAATTAGAAGAATTTAGAAGTTTTAGAACTTCTAAACGACGAAAGAAGAAGAGAACAAAGGAGTAATGAAGAAAAAGCTAAAACTCAGAATTGTTTTATGTGTGTGAAAAAACTCAAGTGAGAAACCAAGCAACCAAGTTGTAATTGAAAACTGAAACATTTAGTTGAGTTTTGAAATTGTTGCATTTATAAATTTGCACTTTGATTTTAGTCGAGTGGCTTTAGAGACACTAACTTACTATTTATTTAGAAAGGCTCAAGTGAAGGAGTATATTTAAATATTCCAGCCTGCATGACTGTTTTTAATCAGCTAGGAGAACTGATCACTTTGTGGTGACATGGAAGTCTTGAGTAATCTCTCGAAGAGGGAGATTGTTTCATTGTTCTTGCTAACCACAGAGTTTCTTAATTTAGTATTCAGGACAATAACAAGCAAGATTTCCGAAGGGAGAAGCATAGTGGGATAATTTTAGCTTGTTGGTTGGCAGGACTGTCCTGCAAGCCAACACCATTTAAATCTAAGAGAAAAAGTTTAAATCAGGACATTGGCATTGGAAGTCAGAAAATATGTTTTATCTTAAGTCATATCCTCAAGGTGCAGATTAATGAAAGAATTTGAAGGCTATAGTGATGTAGTATGATGCCATTTGTGTTCTGTAGTGAGTCGATGTGACGTGGATAAAGGTAATTTCGTGCATTTTGTAAATTCTGTTCGATGACACTGTATCTATTTTACGAACATTAAGTGATTCAATGAGGACATTGACCGGACTGTCCGGGGAGTATGTGACATTCGACCAGAATGGCCAAAATGCAATCTCTGCAGAATTCGACTTTTTGGAGCGAGCCTTCCGGATTGGTGATTATTAAGAATTAAGAACGTTATTTGAACGATTGAACAAAATGTGAAGGTTAAAGGATTCGGGAATTGCTAATTTTTAAATTTTCGAAGTGATTACGTAACATTTCTGAGAAACGTCAGAAACGGCCATTTTAGCAAAAAGAACTAAGAAAAACAGAACAACATTAGTTGCGCGGACGATAAGTACAAAAATTGTGAGAAAAAACAATAGCAGATTGCAGGAATAGCAGTGAACACTCCGAGTTGCAACTATTGTGTCGCTACAATAGTTGCAAGGCTGTTGCAGACAACGGTGAAGGGTGGAAGACAGCCTTCCGGATTAAGAAGAAATCAAGATTAACGAGCTTGATTCAGTGGATTCAAGAATCCGGAAGGGTTTCGGAACAGAGACTTTTATTCTTTTATATAGACTTTTAGCTTCTTGTCATGTCCTGATTTGAATTTAATTAACAACTGGATTCATTTTGATAAGGATGAGAAGCTAGGAGTTGGGGGAAAGGGTTGATCCATCTTCGATGGAGATGATGATTTTTATCTACTGAACAAAAACAATAGTAATATAATAAGTAGTAGCCCTGTTTTTAGGAGTGACCTCGTGGTCTGGGGATACTGAGACCCAGCCATGAGCTCACTATTTCTGCATGTAATTAAGTTAGTTTGAGTGTTTTGACCGAAGCCGAAAGCAGTAACGTTTTGTCGACCCGATGTTAGAAAAGACCACCGAAAAGTACTGGCTTGGTAGAGACGGTGAAAAGCATGCAAAGCTCTGTTTAGACGTTAGCCAGTCGTCTTAAGACTTAGTTTTTACTTCCGTCGATATGTATCTTCAGGGCGAATGTTACAGAAGCTAGGAGTTGGGGGAAAGGGTTGATCCATCTTCGATGGAGATGATGATTTTTATCTACTGAACAAAAACAACAGTAATATGATAAATAGTAGTAGCCCTGTTTTTAGGAGTGACCTCGTGGTCTGGGGATACTGAGACCCAGCCATGAGCTCACTATTCCTGCATGTAATTAAGTTAATTTGAGTGTTTTGACCGAAGCCGAAAGCAGTAACTTTTTTGTCGACCCGATGTTAGAAAAGACCACCGAAAGTACTGGCTTGGTAGAGACGGTGAAAAGCATATAAGGCTCTGTTTAGACGTTAGCCAGTCGTCTTAGGACTTAGTTTTATTTTCCGTCGATATGTATCTTCCGGGCGAATGTTACATAGATGTTTTTATGGCGCTCCTGGGTGTTAGTTTTTTTTTTAACATTATGACCGGCAGAACCGTTAACGAGCACTCCGCGCCGAGCGGATGCTCACATTAACGCCCTTAATAGGCCTAAACCGCCGGGGCGGAAGGGTAGTTCGGAACGCGGAAGCCTTCCGGATTACCATGAATAGCTTTTTAACTTAATTAAGACCGAAAATTCACGAACCAGGAAGGGTGGGGGGATCGGCCATTCCCTCGTTCCCTGAGAGGTTTGTGACCAAAAACACTTAAAGATATATGTAAAACCAAACAAAAAGTAGTACAGTACCCAAGAAAAACAAAAAACATAAAAATTAACCGAAAAAACCAAAAACAGTAAAAAAAAAAAAGTAAAAAATCAGTAGAAATCATCCCCCCAGACAGGATGTGATCCGACCCCCCCGTTGTTGTTGATAGATATATTGTTGTTACAGGCATTTATATCAGTCAGGATCGTTACGATCAATTTTGAGGCCCGTTTGTGAGGCTTGTACTGTAGGGTTATTTGAGCATTTAAGCACGTTAATGATAAATTGCGCTCAATCCGGAAGGGTCAGCTGATTTGCGCTCAATTCGGAAGGGTCTTGGGAGAAGACTGATCCGGCAAGCAGTACAGGGAGCAACAAGAAGGCGCTCAACGACAACAACAATCGACTGTTGGGTATCGTTAACAAGTTTTGTATCCCTTTTGGTACAAAAAGTAAGATAGTAATCTGTGGGGGGCTCGACAGTGCTGCACTGTAGTGACCCTTCACCGAACTGCGAATATCCGAGTTAAGCACCTTAAAGCGGATATTAAACAAACCCGGAGGGGTATAGTATTACTATTATTATTACTTATATAGCCTATATTAATAGTCTTATATCGTTTTTCAGTGAAAAACAACGAAAACAGACCGGTTTTTAGGGTCAAAATAGTGATATTTTGATCCCCCCACAAGTCGCGATTTTTGAGATATCGATAATTTTTGAAAGAGAAAAAAGCGCTAAATCAGTGTGTTACATCGTAATTGCACTACCATAATAGATAGAACCGGTTAAGTTTAGTTCGGAAGTGGTTGGAACTATTTTGGAACCAAAAACCGAATTTTCGTGATTTTTGAGAAACCCAAACATAAAAATTCAGAATTTTTTTTGAAATTTTTGAGTTAGAACAGTAAAAATAGTTGTTCGGACAACGTCCACTAATGAATCTACAAGTTCTAAAACCCGCTACCCGAAAGCCTTCCCGGTTGCAGAGAAATTGAACTTAACGTGTTTGATTTGGTGGATTCATCAATCCGGAGTGGTACAGTTGGCATAGTTTTTTTGCAAATTTTTTCAACTAAAGCGTTTTAGATCGGGTTTTTTGCATTGAAATAGAAGAGTATAGGCCTTCTGAGCTCGGATCAATAATTTTTAGGTCGAAAGGACCAGATTTACGGAAAAAGTTAGGCGGAACCTATAAGATAGAAATTTCTTGACTTTAGAAAAAAGACGTTTTGGTTAATAACTTTGGAACTACTGGGCATATCGAGTTGATTTTGGTACCAATAGATCAGGAGTTAGCTGAGCTTACTGATAGGGACAAAATTTTGCAAAAAAAGTAAGCGTGAAAATTTTTTGAGATTGTTTTTAGCAAACACCCTTCACGTTTTATAATATTTTTTTTAGAAAAGCCCTTATACCCCTACCAAAAGGTAATAGCGGTTGAATAAAGTAACTTTAGGCTGCTCTGGACAAAAAGCGAAGGCTAAAGGCACAGCAAAACCTAAATCGAGCCGAAGTTAGGCAAGCGACAAGACCCTTCACCGTTAGTGTGAATTGTAAAATAAGAGGCTTAACTTCAATCCGGAAGGGTCTAGGAAAGTAGTACATACCCTTCCTAGTTAATTGAAAAAGCAAAATTTCATCGGAGAACGTATCCGGAGGGGTATAGGTTAGAAGAAGGAAATCTCCGAAAAGCTACTTTTGCGAAACCGGAGGGCTCCCAATCCGGAGGGTTCAAAATTTTTTCAAGTTAGGAGGGGTCCGAATCCGGAGGGGTCTTATAGTTGCTAATTCGGAGGGGTCCAAATCCGGAGGGGTCTTGTGTTAACTAACTCGGAGGGGTCCAAATCCGGAGAGGTCTAGATTTTGTTAGTCCGGAAGGGTCCTATTTGTGCCAATCCGGAGCGGTATTATTTTATTAAAGGACTTAGGTAGGCGAAAGAAAGACTAAAGTGAGAGGTATTAGGTTATTAGCACACAGGCTAGGTATCAGTGACTGCACTGGTAACTTGCCTATCAATAAGAACCAGACCAAAACAAAACAGGTCCGAACTCGGATATTCGCGACACTAAGTCTATATTAAAAAGAGCGTGACTCATTGGTGTGGATTGCAACATAATACGTTTTTGTGAAAAGTGACTGCCCTGAGGGTTTTAGTAGGTCTAGCTCGGGCAGTCCGAAGGCAGATAGGTAACACAGTACTTGGTGGGTGCAATAGACGCCCACTTGAGAAAATTACTGCCTTCAAAGTTTTGTCTGTTTGGTGCAGCACCGAGCAGGGAAAGCTTTTTCTTTAAAAGACAAGTTCGACTATTGTACTACGACAGACTAAAAGTACACTACACATACGTTTTTTTCATAGAGGCATTAATATTCTGTCGTTGTATATTTTTTTTGTTTTTGATTGGGTAAGGTAAGGTAGTGAGCTATCTTTTAAATTGACTGATAACATCATATTGTGCTAGTTTTCAAATCTTACGACCGATAATCGGTTAGTGTGAATAAATTTTATACAAACTGTACTCTGATAACATACAGGGATTCGTGGTCACTATTTAATAGAATCTTGTGAAACTTATTGTGTTGTGTCATTATTATTGTTAATAAAATTATAAGGTCACTAGCAATCGAGTTAAAGTGTATAGGCATTAAGAAGTGACAAATAGAGAATGAGTCTAGACAAGTCAAGGATACCAAAACGAGGTAATAGCTGTAGGAAATTCATACCTGAAAAGCAAAGAAAAACGATGACCGATCCTTTTGTGGATTGGATCAAGCGATCCCGGTCCGACAAAGGGGAGACGGTTTCAGGCAGAATGGTTGAAACGAGAAGTCAGAAGACCTCAGAAGAGCGTAAAGAACTGTTAGAAGTGGAGGTCAACACAGACCATGATGTCATGAACGACAACCAGGAAGTACATGGACTGGAAAGGAGAGGCAGAAGGCTGGGCAAGTGAATCTACTCCGGTAGAACAAGGCCATGATTTTGCCACTTCCACCGGGACATTGGATCGAGAGGAGATGTCGGAACTGTCCGACATCTCAACTGAAGTAGCGGCGACGACAAGATCTCCGACAGACAATACTATGATGGCAGGCGGAACTGGGAAACAAACAACGTCATCATCGTTCTCAGAAAGAATGAAGAACACCTTCGGAAACATCTTTCCATTCACCATGGGAGGAGGCGCAGGAAACGAACGTGAATCCCAGGAGGGCTTTTCGAGGTGTACTCCCTTCGAGTGGGGAAAAGCGCTACAAACAAAACGTACACCAGGGGAGTGCGGGAAGGAACGACTTACCCAGCCAAGGCAAAGAATTCGGACACCCCCCTCCTATCAAACACCACGGGGACCAGCCGACTCCAGTGGGAAAACAAAGGCGATCAATGGTTCTCGGACGAGCACCATTCTCATGTTTGGCGGGTTTTTGGCAGCTGGACCGGGTAAACCTGCATACTGGGTCCAGCTTTTGGTGAGGACAGGAGACTTGGAACGAAACCCAGGTCCTGAAACATACCTATGTCCGATCTGTGGGAAGGAAATCAAGGATAGGCGGCAGATAAGCGTGTGGTGTCATTTAGGGGGGTATGTCCACATGAAATGCACAAGCTTGCGGAGTATCAAGGGATACTCAGATGAATTTGTATGCGACCGGTGCTCCTGGTGTAAAGGAGAGGGAGGAAAGCGAGAGATAAGGGAAAGAAGACGAATAGAAAAACGGAAACGTAGGGAGAAGGTGCAAAAGACCAGAGCAGAAAAGAGGGAAAGGGAAGCAAAGACGAAGGGGAAAGGTAAAGCAACAAGGGTATGGACGTGGAACATACAGGGGGCGAGAGTCTCGTTCCCTAGACGGAATCGTTTTGCAGAAATCCTAAGATGTATAAACAAGAGTAACGCGGAAGTGGTATTACTGTCCGAACTGAGGGAAAAGGAGGAAGGAATGAAATGGATTAAAGCAAAAGACATGTTTGGGGTCCTTATACACGGCAAAAGAAGCAGGATAATACTCCGAGACGAATGGGCGCTAGATTGGAGAGACCAAGGATGCAAGAGGACATGCGGGGACAGGAGTTCGGCAGTAGAGGTCAACCAAATCAAGTTTGTAGCGACATACCAGCCCCTTTGGAATAGCGATAGACGGGATTTCGATGCGTATAGAGAAGAGCCGACACGAAATGATTAGATGTGGCGCAAAAAAGCTAGTACTAGGAGGCGACTTCAACTCCAGTGTAGGGGACACCTCCCAGAGGGAAGAAGATGACGCGGTAGGACCATTCGGACTGGGTAGGGCCAACGCGGCGGGGAGGGATCTAATAGAATGGTGTCACGAACAGGGGTTAACCTGGACTAGCTCCTTCTTTAGGCACAACAGGAGGGGAACCTGGAAGTGCCCAGGAAGAAGAACATGGCACGAAATTGACGGATTCATGGTGAAGAAAAAAGACCGGAGCAGGGTAGTGAAGAGTATAAACACGGTAATAGCGGGTACATCTCTATCGGACCACAGGACGAAATGCATGGTGGTCTGGAGAAGGAAGGGGGCGAAGGCAAATAGGAAAAGTGAGACTCAAAGGAAAATAAACTGGGAAGCTCTTCGAGATGGATCAATCCGGCAAGCATTCGCATCGACAGTAGACGGTAAAAGAGAGCAACAGGGTACGGGTGAGGAAAGTGAACGCCTAATCAACTTGATTAATGAAGCGGGTACAGAAGTGTGCGGATTTATAGAAAAGAAAGCACTGAGTCCATGGCTGAATACGTATTTAGAAGAAATACAGGGGTTCAAACGGAGGATCGGGGCACTTACGAAGAGTTTTGAACGAACACGAACGAAAAACTTTAAAATACAAAGGCAGGAGGTCAGGAAAGAGTACAGGAAGGCTAAAAGAAGATGGGAAGAAGAGTGGTGGCTTAAACTGGTAGACGAATCAAAGGACGCCGAAGTGAAAGTGGATATTTTTCTCGCCAGAAGAGTTCAGACGACACCTCATGAAAGTCTCGGAAGACAGATACGAGCGGGACGTCATAGAGATAATGAGAACGGCTTCGTCAACAGAAATTAAGGACTCTCCAGAGGCAAAGGCAGCAGCGGAAGAGATGGAAGAAGCAATAACCTTCGTGGAATTCGAACGAGAACTGGCGAACATGAAAGACGGAGCGGCAGGAGTAGACAATGTAAGTGTTAGCGCAGTGAAAGCCTTAAGTATAGACACCCGGAAAGAACTATACCAATGCATGATGGAACAATTAGCCACACCGGTTGAGAACTGGGCCGACAAAGCTAAGGAAGGATGGGTCATACCCCTACATAAGAAAGGAGCTAGAAATGAACTCGACAACTACAGGGGTGTGTGCCTACTCCCGGTGTTGAGCAGGATAATGGCAAGGATACTAACGAGTAGGATTAGAAAATGGGCGGAGAAGATAGAGGCATGTGGTGAGAATCAAAATGGTTTCAGAGAAGGACGATCGACGTGTGACGCAACGCAAATCATACTGAGAAACAAGGAGGGTATTTGGGAAGGCGGAGACGACCGGGAACAGACCGGTAGCTGTACTGTTAGATATAACAAAAGCATACCCCCGAGTCAACAGGCCCTTATTGTGGATGGTTTTGGAAAACTTAGGAATGACAGAGGGTGTGATAGAGGTCTTGAAAAACCTGCATGAAGGAACGAAATACAAAGTTAAGGGTCGAGGGGAACTAAGCGAGGAATGGTTACCGGTACGAGGTCTACGGGAGGGTTGCGCTACATCTCCGATACTTTTCAATGTGTATCACGCACAGGCGATGCGGTTAGCTGCCAAAAAACGAAGAGAAAAAGCGGCGGAGATAGGCGAAGAGTGCGGTCTAGAATGGTCGTGGGGACCAGGTAATAGTCTCCCTCTAATAGAAGTAAAGAGGGCCTTAAGGAGCAGCACCCAGGAAGTCTTTCGATTAGAAGAGTCCCTTTTCGCAGACGACTCAACTCTCCTGGGCTGGACGGAAGAATTAGCGGTCGGCAAAGAAACGGTCAAGGCGGAAATGATGAAGTTCGAGGAAAAATGTCACAACGGAAAAGAGGAATACATAGCTTTTGGAAGCGAGACAGCGAATTGTACGAGGATAATAGGGACGCTAATAGGGAGGAAGCAGGACAGGGCAGCGAGGATTAAAAGGGGATACTGGGCGTGGTCAAAAGTAAGAAGATGGTTGTGGAAAACAAAGGTCAGTAAACGAACAAAGGCCTTTATTGTACAGGCAGTGGTCGAATCAACAATGCTCTTTGACTGCAGTGCAAGAGCATGGACAGTGACTGATATGGCGAAGATGCAGAGCATGGCGGATAAATGCTACCGGTGGATATGGAATGAGGGGAGAGGTTTAACACTCTTGCGAATGGAAAGAGAGGGGGTCAATAGTTTCGAGATACGTAGGGTTCTGGAGATAACATCTATCACAACAAAAATAGAGACGCGGGCGTTGGAAAGGATGGGCCACGTCCTTCGGATGAGCAACAACAGGACAACTAAAAAAGTTATACTAGGGCACTGGACAAACGAGAGAACACAACAGGGTAGGTTAAATGGAGGCGTGGTTAATTACTGGAGGCGACTCATAAGGGAAGCGGGAGAGGACTGGACAAATATAAAAAATTTAACACAGGACCGGAAAAAATGGAAGGCTACAGTGAAAATGAGAAAAGAAGCGCTAGAGAAATGGGAGAGTGAAATGTGCAGATACAGGGGAGGGGAGAAACCTAGAAGGAGCCAGGCGAGGTATCAGGGAGAAAACTTAACATGCAGGTGGGAGGGATGCGGACGAATTTGTAAAACGAAAGGAGGTCTAGTGCATCATGAACGACGAGTTCACAGGATACAGGAGAGGGTGTTTAAATGCGATAGATGCAACAGAACTTTCGCGGAGAAGCACAACTTAACAAACCACAGCAAGAGCTGTAAAGGGGACCAGATGGGTAGGTGTAAGGACTGCGCGGTGACGGTAACAAGGGGTAATATGGCGAGTCATAGGAGGAGTTGCGGAGGAGGGAGTGGAACGGTAGGGAACACGGCGGCAAGGGAGACGGGAGTTAACAGGTACACGGGGACCAGGGAGAGGAAAGAGTGTGGATCCTGCGGAGCCTGGATCACTGCTAATAACCTAGCCAAGCATGAGAGGAAGTGCCAGAACGAACCACCCAAGGCCCCCCGAGGGGCGTAAATGGGAAACAGAACAGAACAGAATAGAATCCCAGGAGGAAGAGGATGAAGAGGAGCAAGGGGACTTTGGATCTCAAGTCATCCTCAATAGTTCGATCCAGGAGAATGAGGCATACGTCGGAAGAGAGACTGGAACCATGGACAAATTTGGTGTAGTGACAACGATAAGCAAAGAGGCAAACACACCGGGCCAGTCAAAAGACTTCGCGATTATGACAAATTCAGAGCCACAAACTGGAGAGAGTAGAAACAGAGGGCTTAGGCAACGCATTGGCGAATCCTGAGGGGGATAATGAAAAGACGTCGAGGCAGAGAATCAAGGCCCGGATCTCCACCAGCACGAAGCTACCTGGGACCGACAGGGTTACACCGCCACTAGTGACGCCACTCGTGGATAACGGGGCGGCACTAGAAGAAGCCTTAAACAACATAGTGGAAAGTTTAGGAGAACAAAATGAACAGATGTCAATAAGGATGAGTGAACTAGAAAGAGCAGTTAGTTCACATTGAAAGAGAAGGTCTGCGGTAAGAAATAAACCGCAATAGACAAGAAGATGGCAGGAGCGAAAAACGCTTGAAAGAAAGAACGGACGAGCATATGGCGAAGAACTTGTCGCGAATGACAAGAGAGGCGGAATAGCGAGAGTTACGCTTAAGAGACGACATGGAGAGGTTAAGAATTCAGCAAGAGCAGTCTCTTGGGACTCTTGACACAAAGATAGACGCGATGATAGAGAGGCGAACTCAGGCTATCATGGATAGGTTGGACGGGCTACTAAGCAGCAAGAGTGGACCAAAAGAAGGAGAACCGAACTCGGGGGGTCCCAGCAGGGAACCGAGGGTGAACTTCAATGAACATCAAAAGAGGAAGACGTATGGATCCACTAGAGGCAGGGGCAGTTCATCAGGCTATGCCACAAGGGGTAATGGAACATGGGGCCCGAACAGTAGAACAAGTGGAACAGACAAACCTCTAACGAACGACCAACGCAAGGCACACATGCGACTGGGAGAAGTGATTCCGGCAACAGGGGGCATGCAAGCCCGAGGAGGAGTCATGAGCCTTCGACGAGGTGTGAGGACACTCAAGCAGGACACTCAAGGGATGCTACGGCAATGGCCACAGCATTTGAACCCCTAAACAGGTCTTTGGAGACATTCCTGACAAGGTTATCAAGAACCAATGAACGCAGTGAGAAGTCCAGAAGAATCTTTAAGAAACCAAGATGCTACAAAGACGAATCTGATGGCTGTATTGATACCTGGATAGAGGTAATGAAGCTGCATTTCGAGGAAGAGGACTTGTCGGAGAGACAGGAATGCAGCGCGCTCACCAGCAACTTAGAAGGGACAGCCCTGAACTGTGTCATGGCCAAGAAGCAATATCAACGTGACACTGCTGAGAAAATCTTCGAAATCTTGTTAAACCGTTTTGGATCAGGGGTGCAGGGGCACCAGGCGATGATGCGCTTCGAGAAACGGAGGCAACGAGAAGATGAAACGATAGACAAGTTTCTCGATGATTTGGAAATGCTGAGAAGGGATGATATGGACAAGAGACGCTCTTGTGCTAATTGCAGTTCAACAGACCATCATGTGTCAGCATGCCCAGTTTACAAACAAGGCATGAAAGCAATAGGCTTTAGCCTCGAGGACGAAGATGCGTCAGAGTTGGACCACGAGGATTTCATGAGAGGAGTAATTGCGAAATTCGGCCCGAGGGGTTTCTTTTGCAACTTGGAAGGTCATTTTAAATCAGATTGTCCGCAATTCTGGGATGCAGTGGCAGACAATAAGCATCCAAGACATGAAGAAGCTTTGTAAGGAGTGAAAGCCAGCAAGGCTCGACTTTTGAGTGAAGCAGAGGCACGCAGAAAGGATAAACCTCAAGAGCTGGCGGCAAAGAAAATGCAAGCGGTAATAGAGGAGACACGTGAGCCGGAACCAGCAACTGCGGCTCACGACTTCAAGGTCGATTATAAGGCAGCCGCGAGGGATGCTCTAAATAGAGTGCAGCAGGAACTAGTGACGAAAGAGATCGAACAAAAAGTGAAACTTGAACTGGAGAATGAAAAACTTCAGGAGCAACTGAATAACTTCGAAGCAACGGAGTTCGAGGAAACTAAAGCACCAAGCAGTTTGAGCATGAAGCTTAATGTGATCTCCGGTCAAAGGTTCGGCATGGTGCAGCAAGGAAGCAAGATACAGTCGATAATCTCAGTGGCTGGACATCAGGTGATCAGAAATCTGAGTGAACCATCCGAGTTCACTTTGATGCATTTGGACACATATGCAGATTATCTGAGGCAGGTGGAGCCACGCACCGAGTCGAGAGCTGTGCGAGCACTACTAACGACGGGTGGTCCTCGCATGAAGAAACTTCATGGACGCTACCTAGAGGTCTATGGGCCGTATCAAGTAATGCTGAATGTGGATGGAATCAGTATTTACACCAGGACTTATGTAACAACAGATGATGACCAAATGGGGCAAACCTATTTGGGTGAAGAGGAACTCAAAGTCCGCAGGATAGGCCATGACGCCATGATGGAACAAGACGCAGTACACATTGGGTATGAAGCAGATGTGACAGGGCTTCTGGACACAGGAGCGGTAGTGAGTGTGATCCCGATAAAAACTTGGGAAAGAATGGGCTTCACGCGGGAAGATCTAATTCCAATGAATCTCCGACTGGCCGCCGCCAATCGAGGAGCTATCTACGTGGCCGGAAGAACGCTAATAACGGTACTCCACATGGGAGGACGGGATCTTTGGATGACTTCATCTCTTTGGACCAATTCATCTTGGGCCGGGATTTTGTCAGGAATTTTGACGTGATCATTGATTTGAACAATGGTCTGTTACGGATTAGAAACCCGGACCGGAATTATGTTAAGAAACCAATTAATATGATAATAACAGACGAAAACAAGGTACCAATTTTTTTGGACAGAGAAGTAAAATTACAACCAGGACAAGCTGTGGTAGCAATTTTTAGAATGAGAAATTTGAATTCGTTAAGTGATAGTAAACAGGTTTGCTTAGTACCGAATCCAAATAGTCAGAGTTCGGTGATTTTAGGCCGGAGCTTCTCGGTAACACGAAACGGACTGTGTGTCAGTGTGTTGTTGAACACACTGGTCACCACGGTTTCAATCCAGCGTGGAAAAAAGCTTGGCTACGCTTTGCCGATGAGGACCGACTATGAGGAGACTAAAAACTTGAAGAGATATAGTGTGAAAGACTGTCCTTATCATGCCAATAAAGATAAAATTTTAAAGAGGATTAATGAATTAAAATCTAATCATAAATTGTTTTCAATGAAATCCGAAACGGACGACGGCTTATCAAGCTGCTCGAATTTTCCGGAACGCCACTCGTCATATGAACTAGAATCTGACAAACCGGTTTTGCCAGAGATAGAGCATTTAAAAGGGAAAATAGGTGAGGGAGATTTCGAAAAATTGCGGGACCTCCTAAATCGGAACGCAGATGTATTTTCAAAACATAAGGCGGATATCGGTTGCTGTAATTTCGTCGAACACGAAATCGAACTAGAAGAAGGCGCCGTTCCCCATAGGGAAGGCACAAGACGAATGACGCCTCACAAATCGGAAGCGTGCCGAGCGGAAGTAGAAATGTTGCTTGAATACGACATGATAGAACCCTCGAAATCGCCATGGGCTTGCGGGGTAGTAATGGCGAAAAAGAAAGGGGGCAGCTTAGATTTTGTTGCGACTTTCGTTACTTGAACGCGGTAACGATAAAAGATGCGTACCCGATACCGCGAATAGACGAGAGCCTATCTAAGCTTGGTGATGCCAAGTTCTTCACCACATTGGACTTAGGTTCTGCCTTCTGGCAGGTCCCTCTGCGGAAGAAGGACAGAGAGAAAACCGGATTCGCGTGCGTTTTGGGATTGTACCAGTGGAAGAGGATGCTCTTCGGCTTGTGCAATGCAACGGCCACTTTTCAAAGACTGATGGCTCAGGCTTTGACGAGAGTGACCAAGAAGTACGGGAACCTCGTGATGTGTTACGTGGATGACGTGGTCATAGCGACACCGACCCTGGAAGACCACATTGATAGGCTCGATGAGGTCTTTGGATGCATGAAAAGAGCTGGATTGAAGTGCAAACCATCGAAATGTGAAATCCTTAGGGATTCGATTAAGTATCAGGAAGAATGGTGGATAGGCATGGTGTCAGGCCGGACCCGGAAGCAGTGGAAGCAGTGTTGACATGGAAGGCCCCCAGAACGGACACACAGCTGCTGAGCTTCCTAGGGTTTGCCAATTACTACCGAGAATTCATAAAAGGATACGCGGACAAGGTGTATCCGATGCAGAAGCTGATGCGCAACAAGGGGAGGAAGTTCGAATGGAACGATGAGGCACAGGTTGCTTTCGAGAACATAAAGCGGGAACTGTGCGAAGCGCCAGTGCTGGGCATGCCTACAGAAAAGGGCATGTACGTTCTCGACACAGACGCATCGGTGGTAGCCATCTCAGGAATCTTGCATCAAGAGCAAGAATGGAACGGAAGAACAGTTCTCCGTCCCATTGCATACGGCAGCAAGGTCTTGAGTGACACAGAGATGAAATATGGCGCACCAAAAGCAGAAATGTTTGCAGTAGTCACCTTGCAGTGGAAAAGTACCGTGCATACTTGGGGAGCGCTCCCTTCAAGTTACGCGTGGACAACAGAGCGTTATCCTGGTTGAAAACCTACTCGATGGATCAGAGTTATATTGGTAGATGGATAGTCAGATTGGATGGCTACCATATGATAATCGAACATAGGATGCGTGATAAACACCAGAATGCTGACAGCCTCAGCAAGAAAACTGAGTTTTATGAAAGATTGGAACAGAAGCAGGCCAATCAGGCGGAAATAAAGGAGGGATTCTCGTTTCTGGACAAAGAAATTTATGAAGCGCTTCCCTTAACGAGATGGTTGGATAAGTCTGGATATCCAATTCCAGGGCACCCTGAGTTACCTGTAGAGAAAGCAACCGAGATAAAGATCCTGTCCAAGAAGGACCCGGTCCCCTTGGATTTGTTGCTGCGCTCGAACCTGGTCCAGCAAGAACTCTCTCGCATGAATATAAACAGCCTCTCATTATTGGATAAAACGGTGCAAGTCACACCACAAGTGATGCGGATGCTGGGTGGATTGTTAGAAAGAGAAGTGACCAGAGATGACCCCGGGTGGACAGCTGCAGTGGCATTGCTAACAATCAGTGAGAAAGTGAAGATCATGCCGTCCAGACGACAGCACGAAGAGAATGAGAGGGATTGTAGGACAATAGTTCAGCAACTAGTATCCTCAATACCCCAAGAGATTTTAACCAGTACTTCTTACGGACAGAAAGAACAGGGGAGCAGCAAGCGAAAGAAAACCGTCACCTTCGTGGACCAGGATAAGGAAGGTAAAAAGGTAGAACAAAATCGGCTGCAAGACTATTTTCCGGGGAGACGAATGATGAAAAGAACCAGCGATCACAAGATCAACACCCGGGACAAGAAAATTTGTCCGGGGAGTCTGAGATAGACGAGAAAATTCCTGATGAGAAACAGGACCTAGAGAACAAGGTTTTGTCCGGGGAGTTCAGATGGATGCGAAGAAGACACAGACATGATCTGGAGGAGCGTGCAGTCTCCAGCACAACCTCTTCGACGGATGATGATTCCCGAAACGCAGGAATGGACACCTATTCAGACAGGAACTGTCAGAACTAGCGATACACACGCTACTAGTGGAAACTCGGGCAAGGGACCTGGACAGAGAGGTGTACCAGGATCCTGACAGTGGTCGCTACCTATTACCAAGCGAAAGAGTCTTTGACAACGCAGCGGATGACTTGGAGACGATAGCGGTATCGAAACGTTCGATAAGCCTGTTGCCGCAGAAAGAGGTAGTCAGGACTGATCTTCAGCCGTTTAAACAAGAAACACAGCCGTTGGCGAAAGTTTGGTGCGTTAAGATGGAAGAAGACACACACCGGCCCAACGAGCTGAATAGTCAGATGAGGGTCATGAAGACGTACTTGAAGGCGAGATACAGACTCTCGGACCTTCTAAGGGCGCAGAGAAATGATCGCATGACAAGCAACCTGAAAAGGTGGATCGAGAATGGTTCTCCATATATAGGGGACCTCGAGGAAGATAGTTATCGCATCCTGAGACAATACTTCATGCAGAAGGAAGGGAGGTTATATTTGAACAAGGACGGGATCGTGGCTTGCAAAAGAAGAGAGGAAGACAGAGTCCTATACAAGTATAACGCGATAGTGTTACCGCAACTCTATCAGACAGAACTATTATTCAGGTCACATGATCAGATGGGCCATCAGGGGATCGACAAAATATATCAGAGGATCCTGAAGCGCTTTGAGTGGCCTGGGATGAAAAAGGCATGCGAGAAATGGGTAACAGCATGTCTGTCATGCCAACAGGTCAAGGATCCAAGGAAGTTGCGATTTCCTTTACAATCGATCGAGTCGTCTGAATTCAACGAGGTGGTGCAAATAGATCACCAAAATATATGCATGACAGACAATGGTTATAATCAGGTGCTGGTCATGATAGATCATTTTACGAAGTATGCAGAGGCCGTGCCCTGCATAACAGCCTCGGCGGAAGAGACATGCGACCACCTGATCAACACGTGGATAGCAAGACATGGTTGTCCGATGACGTTTCAATCGGATAATGGAACAGCTTTCGTAGGAGAGCTTACGAAAGAGCTTATGAGACGCTCACAGGTCGCTGAGGCTCACTCCACGACATACCACCCTCAGACGAATGGCTTAGTGGAAAGACAGAATAGGACGTTAGTGTCGATGCTGAGAGTATATTGTTCCAGGTACATGACCGATTGGGACAGATACCTTCCACAGGTGATGGGAGCATATAACAGCACGCAACACTCCACCACCGGAGTCAGTCCACACATGATGCTAACTGGGCACGAAAAGTCTTTACCCTTAACCTTCTTTTACCCAGAGTATGAGGGAAAGAAAACGTCCCCACAGGTCTACGTGAGGGATGTAATCAGACGCCAACAGGAGTTGAATGATTTGTGTAGACGAAATACTCAGCAGGCACAAGCAAGGCAGAGGAAAAGATTCGACAAGAAAGCAGCTGGTGCAAAGGCCTACTCGGTGGGAGACTATGTATGGGTATTCCAGAACGTTATACCACCGAAAGGGACGAAAAAGCTCCTAAAAAAGTGGAGGGGACCCTTCATGATTACTGAGGTGCACCAGGAGGGACGCTTTTATAGACTGAGCACTGGCCGAGCCGCCCACTACGAGAACATCAAGCCACACAATCCATCGAAAGAAGACTGGTGTATACCTGCAGACATGGAAGAAGGGGATTATCTAATGATGGATCCTGCTTGTGAGGTCAATGAAAAAGGCACCAGGGAGAAGAACGATGGAAACGAAGTCGTAGAGGAAGGTACGGATACACCACTGCACCTGGATCCAAACGAGCAGATCGAAGCGGACAATGAAACCTTACCCTACGCAGAGGAAGATTGGCAGGATCCCGAACAGATAGAGGTTCCCAAGAACTTGGAACCGGATCTTCCGTTCACGATGCAGACTCGTCAGAAGGACGGGAAGAGACCAAGAAAGAAACACAATCCTTACGGTGACGACTTCGTAGTGGACAGGATAGATCTGAAGAAGATATTGGAGGAAGTAGTGGGTCTAGAGGAAATAACTGTGTCACAAGACATTGACATAGTCGATGATCACGACGATGAGTGGGTTGACGACTGGTCAAAACCCGAGGTAGAATTCGACGACGAGCAACAGCAGTCATACGAACAAGACTTGACGAACCTGCGTGTCTTAGAGTGGCTAAATGAAACGACCTCGGATCCTGAGGAGACCAGTGTCACGATTCAAGACGTAGATCGTGAAAGCATGAAATACATCAAGACCGAACGAGACGATCCTTCCTGGGCTGCCAAGGAAGGACAACTACTCATTCCGGCTTCTAACCTCGACTTGATACCCGGTATGCGATCGACGGGGAAACGTCGATGGATATTTTTGTCCGGGGAGTGGGGGTAGGACTTACCCACACTGAAAACTTGATAATAAAAAAATTAAGAATAGCAAGAGAAACAGGATAATTAGAAGCAGAAACAGGCAAAGAACCTAAGAAACCTGACATAGGCAGGGTAGTTGAGTCATATTTTAACTTACCAAATGAATATTCAAGTAACATAATACTAACAGACAGTGATTTCATTTTCACAAACAGAACATGTGCGATAGCAATCACAGCAGACATGAGTTTTAAGGCAGCGCTAGCGGCAGATTTTAAGAGAGAATACAAAAACGTCGAATTCCTTTGGAAGCAAAGACCAGGGATAGGGGGCGTAGCAGCCTTACCTCCGGCGGCGTCGCAAATACCGGGAAAATACCTATGCTTCTTGGTAACGAGAGCGACGAAGAAGCAGCACGTGGATCTGGAGAACCTAGTCTTGTCCTTGACGAGGCTGAGGGACTTCCTCGTGGAAATGGACGTGAAGGAGCTCTCGCTTCCAGTGTACGATCCAAACAGAGGAAGACTGCATCCTCGGGAATTGTACGCGCTTGTACACGTGATATTCTCTGATACGAACATACAAGTATATCTACATAAGAAATATTACTTAAGTATAGGCTGAGTGATGTGCGAGAGAGTGTTAGGCCAAAGACTAAGTTGTATGTAAGCTGTGTTATGTTATGTTATGTTAGGTTAGGTTATTATGTGTTAGGTTATTAAGATCATGGGTAAGTAGGGGTTAGTGACCATGAACAACTAAATGACGATCTTAGGAATAGATCCAAAATTTGGACTGTCCAATCTTAGGTCGAATTCCAAAATTTTAGAGACCGATTGATTTTAATAAATTTTAGGATAAATATCTTTTTATCTGAGCTGTTTTTAAGCAAATTTTAACGATATATGTTAAGGTGAAACTGACAAGTGTGATATTTGTGACTTCTTTTCTAGATCCTGATTGATCATTTAATTACTCACTTGAGTCAAAATCTTGGAATCAGAACCGAATCGAACTTGAAAGAATAGAATGGATAACTTCAACTTGGATGAATTGATGGACCTGGCAGAGGCATATTTAGGACCGATGATAGATGTGATCTATCGTCGGCTGATCGATCGAGACTTCGCTCTGGAGGACCCAGAGGTAGTCATGTTGCTGACCGCCCTGATCAACATCTTGGGGCACGACAACCGTGGGGACCGCCCCACGGAAGTCCTGTTGATGGCAGCATATGGAGAAAGAGGAGTACTAGACCGCCCGAACATGAGAGTGATGAGGTGGAGAAACGGGGCTCTCTCAGGGAGTGACTTGGCGAATGAGCCTGGATTGGGAAGTTCTAGGACTTACCAACCAGGTGAGATGCCAATGCCATCCAAGCCCAAACCTGGGTTGACGAGAATGCATCGGGAGATGAACAGCGAGGCGACCTCGTCTGGTTCACCACTGAGAGCAGCTGTGCCACCAAAAAGGGCGAAAGTAGGACAGAAAGTTCAGACGAACCAAACCATGCAAGATCTGGATGAGATGAACGATGAACTGAAAAGTACGAAGAAGGAGCTGGACGAGATGACCAGAAGCATGCTCCAGATGGAGGAAGATCGGGACATGTGGAGAAAGTTGTTTGAAGACTGCAACAAAAAGCAGGGTCAAGAGATTGAGCGCTTAAGGCAGGAATACAAGGAGCGATCGGACCGGATAGCGTTGACAACTGCCGTGGAGAAAGTGATACCTGCAAGGGATATTCCTCGTGGGCAGTCCCCGATGGAGCTCTTGACGCCTCGAGAAATTAGTCAAACAACGGAGACACGGCTCCCAGTAGAGACAAATCTAGTAACGATCCCGGATCCTAGTGACACCTTGGGTGACCCCGTCGTGGAACAGACAGTGAGGAAGCTGATAGAGACAGCTGGACGACTGGTCGCCAACAAGAGTGCGCCAGGTTCCGGGGTGACTGCACCCTATGGAACGATTGACGATACGGGCAAAGTGCGACTCTCCCAGACCGTGATCAGACAGGGGATAAGTGACGTGACACCACTCATGGGGATCTCAAGAATCCCAGAGAGGAAAGTACGGAAGATGCCAGCGAAGAAAGTGTCTCGCATAATAGACGTGCAAACGAATAATCAATTGAAATATAATTTCACGGGAGTTCCGGAGACAGATCCGAGGGCCTGCTTCAATCGAGCTACTTGGAGCCCGGCTGTAAACCTGCAGCAACCACCACTCGGGACATCTCATCTGATACTGGGAGACAGCTTGGTCAGAGTGCTGTCGAATTTGAGGACCTCGTGGGTCACCACGGTGATGGCCTTTGGAGGCGCGACGATAGCCCAGTTATAACGAATGGTGGAACTGATGAATCCAGGGAGGATCCCCAATGTGATGATCTTAGTTGGGACGAATGACATCTCCAGAGGTTCAGATGAGCAGGAAGCACTATGGTAGTCAATGATGGTGTGTTTGTTTACTACCCTCTGGCAGGAATTCAATTGCGCGGTACTGACCGTTTGCACTGTGCCAATGAACGCGAGAAGCCTGACAGCATCAGGAAGAAGGCATAACGAGGGAGTCGTCAGGTGGAATAACATCCTGAGGAACCTCAAAAGTCGAAACGCCGGAAGAATGATCCTCATGGACATTGAACATGAGTTGAGAGCTATGGATCAGGCCAGACTGACCACGGACGGCATCCACTTCGACGGTATCGAAGGACAAGCTTGGTTGAATCGAGTCTTCCAAGAGCGGTTGGACGAGCCGGAAGCAGAACTCTTTGACACAGGAGTGCTGAAGGAAGAGGGAACAGTGAGTGACGCGGTGATTACTACCTTTGTGCCTCCTAGCCTGGAAACACGCTTGGGCACGGTCCCGGCCGTCACGAACTACAGGCAACAAAGCTCCAGCGAACCAGGTCAAAGGACAGACGTACAGGATCGATTGGGAGAGCCACCGATGAGGAGAACCATCCATCCTAGGAGAAGAATAGGACCTGTCAACCTTATCGAAGAGACAGCCGGCACGTCTCGATCGGACACTAGATCGGAGACGACAAATATCATTCGAGAGGAGAGACGTCCGAGCAGAGGCTCGTTGATGTGGTCAAGACCCATACCGTCTCCCTGGCATATATACAAGGACGAGTTAAGGAAGCTGGATCTCCAGAGAGTAAGCTTCATCGAAGATGCAAGGAGGATGCTGGATGGAGCGATGCTATCGGTGAGCAGATTGTACTCGATAACCGGCGTAGACTGGTTGATAGCCGCTAGCATAAATTTCAGCTCCACGACGGCCTTGAGATTTGCTGACTTGGAGGGACTGCCCTCTAACAAAACGATGGGACCAGTTAATGCGAGACCATTGCAAGATGTGAGGTTGAATCATGATGAGGGGAATCGTGAAGAGAGACCAGGAAGATTCCTGACGACGAGAGCGCCGATTGGACAACACGTGAAGATATTCAGGCAGCTGACGACACCATCTGGTCATGTGAAGGAAAGAGTGTACCCAAAACTAGTGAACCAAGATGGTGATGCCCAAAGATATGGCGGATTGACAGCGATAAAGAAAGATGAGACCATCTTCGCCGCCTACGACAAAGCAGAAATGAGGAAGGCCAAGATTATGGTAGTAGCGAATTCAGAGTTCGTGTACACCTCCAAGTCTTTGTTTTGGCCGGACGTCATAATGTTGGCAACGGTCGACCTGGACTTACTGCAATCGATATCTTTGGCTATAGGGGTACAGAGGCAGACGGACATGAACCCAATTACGATCGTGTTTGCTGGCATCAATGACCATCTACACAGTAGAGGTTTTCTGAGCAGACTCAGAGATCATACAACAGCAGAGAACGCTGTATGGCCAGCGATAAAAGATATCCTTGAATCGATGGGTGAAGTGTTGGATGCGACGAAGGAGGGGTCATTCAATAAAGTGACACTGAGAGTAGTATTCGCGTTGTCTCCGGGATATGCACATCTCCCGGATGGACTGAAATTTGTGTATGCGATTGTGGCCTTACTTCCGGAAGGAAAATATGATGTGATCATATCAGCCCCGAATCGCATGATAGAGATGGAGAACCTGAGGCCACTTAAGGCTGAACTGCCTGCAGTATGGTCAGATATCTCAAACGCGATGAGAGGACTCAAGGACCATGCGCTACACATGTTAGTGTTGGACGAGGTGCTGGGGTTGGAACTGTCCAATTTCAGTCGACAACTCAAACTGAAGCCGGGAATAGACGACGACCATCGAGCGATCGCGGCAATGTCCAACGACTTATGGTTCCGAGCGATGGAAGTGGCAGGTGAAGACACAAGGAGGAAAAATTCAGCAGAGACGAGAGCTCACTTGGAGGCAATGGTTCTGAGAACCAAGCCGGAAGCCAACCAGTGGCTACACCTGAACCCTAGAGTAGCGGCATTGGGTGCAGATACTTTTGAGCAAGGCCCCGTGATGATCACAAAGATACACACCTACTTGTTGAAGTAGGTGAACCTAGCGGAAAATGCCGGAGAAAAGACCGCTGAATTTGTGAACAGGATAGGTCAGATTACTCTGGAAACCTTCTGGACCCAGGAAGTGAAAGAACAGGAGGGCTTTGAAAGGACAGACAGCATGCTAGAAGGGTTGGGAGCCGGATGGACCGCGTCATTCTTGGCAAAAGTTTACCCGAAAGTCTCGCGCTACTTGATAAAAGAATTCCTCCAAGCAGTAGTGGAAGTATCGATAGTGGAACTAATAGCCTTGTTCGTGACATTCGGAGCAGAAAGTTTCGTGAAAGGACCGGCGATACTGCTAACCGATGGAATCCAGAACCTGCGGCTAGACGGACTTCTGACATTGATTGCAATTACCCACGGAAATTTGGGAGGACTGATGAAACTGGCACGTTGTCCAGAGCAGATGAAAGAGAGAGTGAGGAACTTGGATGTGAAGAAATCCACGGACTCGTGGAACAAGATAAGAGACCTGAGTCACACTCTTATCCAGTATCTCTTGCAACAAAATCGCTTTGGAACGGGAGAAGACGAGACGATTGAGAGAGAGGAGGATGTTAGACGACATGTTGGAGGCATGCCGCTGTTAACTGATCTGAGCTTGGCCATGAGAACCGATCCCTTGGCGCTGATCAGAGGAGTCAGGGAGTTCGTGACAGTGATCTATGGACCAGCAGTCACATTTGCGTTCCCTGATGTTAAAGTGAAAGCATATAGGAGGTCGGTGCTGCACCTGAACCTCATATCGGCAGTGGACGGTAGTACACTGAACTGGTGTGAGCAGCACACATTGCGGGAGCTCATGAGTGAAGATCTGTTATTTGCGAAAATATCGGAGCCAGAGATGACAGTCATCAATTTTGACGATCACTTCCGTGATCGCATGGGAGAAGTAGAAAGAGGACACATCGAGGTGTTTCCAAAGTTTTGGAATCTGAGACCCTATGATAAAACGAATGGTGAAATGACCAGAGTGCCTCGTCTCACTGCAGCATATCACAAAGTGAGAGAAGAGACGAAGGACTGGGGCGATAACAAGAAGCTGCCGGAGGCAATCCCTGAATTCCCTCTGATAAGAAGGATGTTGCTCGGAGCAGTCTCCGTGGTACAAACTCCTAGGTTGAGAGCATTCGAAACCAGTGAAAGGAGAGTAAAGAATTTCGTGGGAACGATGGATCCATACTTTGTAGGGAGAAATGCCGCCGTGTTACAGTACACACGATTTGCATACACGGATCAAGCGACGAGAAGGCGAATAAGCAACTCCGCGACTCCCAAGCCTGGAAGATTTGATGAGGAATGGAAGGGATTAGGCTTAGGTCCGATGAGGATGAGAGGCAGGACCGAATTGCCTGAAGCCTCATTAATCCTGACTAGTGTGAAAAAGGAGATGAAAGTGGGAGGAATATTGCAGACGAGAACCTTCCTAGCACCTTTCGGCTGCGAAGAAATCAAAGTGGTCCATGGAGAAGAGGAAGATGAATCGGCCGGTACATTGCTCATACCGAGATTCCAGGAAGAAGCCGACAATGACGAACAAGGACCATCGAGCTCGAACAAGGATAAGTCTGAAGGAAATGACGGACAAGGTGGAAGCCGTCAAAACGAAGAACCCATGCAACAAGATCAAGCTGGTGGGGAAGACGACGGGGCATCGACAGGAGGAACATCCAGCCTGGATTTCAATATCTTCAGTGATCTTGAGAATAATGCAGACACGTTGGAAACGACTGAGCCAGCGGATGAAGGCATCTCGACACTGGAGCCTCCGTCAGCCTTTATGGAAATGAAACAGAATTTGCCGGAGAGCAGCTCTCCTGGCAATTCAAGAAATAACGACCAGAGAATCCTCATGGAATCACCTCGGAGGAGAAGAATAGAGGCCTCAGCCAGAGTACCTTTCTTGGGAACGCTGCCCGAAGAAGAATGGGAAGTACATCAACGAGACCACGAGAGTAGGACGGGATGCAAACTGGACAGAGTGGCGTTTATGGAAGAGGTCTGGACCAGGAGAGGGACGATGCGATCAAAATTAGTGATTGATAAAAATCAATGCAATGAAAATGAAGTTAGGCAGCAGAGTGATGCCGAGGAGAGTTGGAAAGACGAAGGTGGATTCAGAAATATCGATGAAAGCTGGTAACTCAGCGAAAAGGAAACGAGTTGAGGAGGTCATGGATTTGGGGCAAGGTGATTATCAACTGTCTGGCACAGATAAAATGTTAAATGATATAGCGATGGTGCCACCCATTCTCATGGCGGGGATAAAGTCAACTGGTTAAAAATCCAAAAGGAGTGACCGCACTCTGACTGGAGCAACCTTAGAAATGGAAATACTCAGCCAATGTGGAGAGAGCACAATGAAAGACTTCAAGCCATCTCCCATGAATCATGGAAAGGGAAGTGTCGCAGGACAACTAATACCAGTGGAATATAACCGACTAACAGTGTCGGAGACTGTGTCGATAGATGAACCCATCGGTGGATACATGGAGATGTTAGAATACCGAAACTCGGCTAGAGGGTATGTGATGGCCCTGGAAGACGAAAGAGCCATGGAGGGTTATCTGGAAACAATGTTGCAAGGCACCACCCTCAAGCAGAAGGCGTACGGGACTTTAGCGTCGTCTGACATACAAGCAGAAACGATAGAGCAGTTGGTGAGCCTTCCATGGAAAGCAGTAGTATTGAGGTATTTCGAAGAAGAAATGAGGACTACGCCAAAAATACATGCTCTCGTGGCATTACCTTACGTAAGAACAGAGTTGCAACTCAGGTTCGCCTGGTGCATGATGGGACTGACTCGCGAAGAATATGATTCAGAAGAAAGGAAGAGATCAAAAGAGGAGAAGGTTTTCCTTATGACGAACCTGAGGGATCTGATAGTCCAGGAGGGCGCAGCAGTAGCGTGTGCGAAGCGGAGAGACGCTCTCTGTTTCATTCGATTCCTGATAGAGCAGATTTCAGTACCTGCATTGAACACTTGTGTTAAGACGTTGAAGGAAGGCGATGAGCAAACGAAAGCCTTATTCTTGCTAGCACTGCTGGATATGCAGCAAAGTAAACCGATGAGGGTGAACATGAAAGAACCTGAGGAATTGGAACCCATAAAAAAGATAGACGAAATCAGGAGGTTCTCAAACAAGGAGCTGAGACTCACTAAAAAGTCTATGGGAGCACTGCCGAAATCCAGTGAATACTGTGGACCGATCAAGAAGAAATCGTATAGCTACGTATCAGGGATCATATGGATCGCGTACAATCCTTTCCTGAGTGAAGACATACGCGATTGCTTCTTCGATTATGAGTAGGCGGTGTTGCTAAGATTCTGGACGTCCAGAATTGTAACGATTAAAAGCGTTAACAATCCACAGGCCAAATTGGGACTGGTCTTGGAAGAAGAGGTGACTGCACCTTCAGTACCAAAATCCGACAAAAGAGTGGAGTTTGGGTTGGGATTCTCAGATGAATTACTGAGAACGAGCTTGATGACAGTGTGGGAATTGATGAGGCCATCATGGTGTCCTAGTCCCAACGCCGACTCAATATTACGGGCGACACAAGACGTACAGAGGGAACTGAATGCAGACTGTAACCTGCGTGACCTCAACATCATATATAATGTGATGATAACGGCCTCTAAGAGCAACGGAGAAGATAAAGTGGAGTTGCCTGGCTGGGGACCAGAAGACTGGGTCAAACCTGGTAGCTGTCTGGCGGAAGTTTGTGGACTGGAGGGTCATGTTTGTGGAAGTCTGGACTGTGTGAAGACCCTGGAAAAACAACACTAGCAATTGACGGTATTGTTTGGAAACGTAGTGATGAAAGCAAGAACAAAAACGGAACTGATAGCAGATTGCCATGGAGGAACCGATGTGAATCTAGTGACTGCACTAGGATTCTACAGCATGTTTGGTTCTTTAGAGTCACTATTGAATCTAGAACAGAAACATGAGATGGTCACAGCCATCAGTGTAGAAGTATTCCCAGGAGTTCTGCAGACTGAGCAGAAATACATAGGAAAATGGAGGGAAGCAATCGAGACGGAAATGAACATTAGACACAGTGAGACTTATTGTAGACCATCAGGGGCACGATATTTGGTGGGTTCAACATTGGCTCCAATGTGCAAGAGCAGATACCCTGTACATTTCGTAGCTGTGGACGTGAAGAGTACGAGAACGATTGTGGATCAAGCCTTCTCAGTGCCGAAGTGTGTGAGACTGGCGAGAATGTCCTAGAAGTCATACGAGTTGCTATGTAAGATGTTCTCAGCAGTTCCAGAGAGAACCAAAGAAGAATTGGAGTCAATATTAGGAAAGAAGTTCATGGGATATGTGAGCGGGAACTTCAGTGACTTCGAGAGACAGAAACAGAGAGGATCAACTGTCACAGATTACAATGCAGTAGATGAGAATGATGAGGTCCACCGAGTGATGGGGGAAGTGGAACCATTACTGGAAGCTTCGGGAAAACGTAATTGGAGGAGCATCATGTTGACACATGACGAGTTTCCTTGCCACTGCTTGCTGCAGACCTGGTGGTATCCCCAGCGTAGTAATCTGATGTTGATCTGGGACTCTGGAGAGCTGCCCTCCATGGATTTACCAGATTCATCACATCCCATAACAATAGTAATAGTGGGAGTTATGATGGCGATACGATGGCTGGAAGCTCATGTGAGAGAAAACAACAGACAGGAGGCACCGACGAGAGAACAGTTGCGGAAGTTAGATTGTCTAAAAGATTTAGATCTTTTTGAGACAATGTGCAAAATTCTAAACCTTCCGATGGAAGTGAAGAAGATATGGGCAAGGAAACGATTGATGCCATGGTTCAGAGCTAACATGACTGCATGGTTGGACGAGTATGCGGAAAAGCATATGTCGAAGCACGGCAGGGTGTACAGTGAATATCAGCTGGACATTGGAGCAGGAGCTTTCAAGCGATCTCTCGTGACTCATCGGAATGCAGTGACCACCGCTGTGAAAAGAATTTCCAGGACGAGTGAACCTAGTGGAAAGGAGAAGGCAGAGATGTTAAAGGAAGATTTGGAGAGAAACGTGACGTTGTGTCTCCACAACAGCTTCTGCAGGAACAGAGAATCTAACGTGGATCCCCTACCTTGTTGTAAACAGAGGGTGGAAGAGCAGAAGTGTTGGAGGACGGCTTCCAGCAGCGTCAGTATTGCTAACGATGTGTTACAAGATACGGAGACTGAGAGTGCAGAGTCAGTATCACAGGAGGAAGAAATGGAGCATTGACGAATGACCGAAAAGCAAGATGGAAAAAGAGACGAAATTAGAAGAATTTAGAAGTTTTAGAACTTCTAAACGACGAAAAAAGAAGGAAACAAAGGAGTGATGAAGATAAAGTTAAAACTCAGAATTGTTTTATGTGTGTGAAAAACTCAAGTGAGAAACCAAGCAACCAAGTTGTAATTGAAAACTGAAACATTTAGTTGAGTTTTGAAATTGTTGCATTTATAAATTTGCATTTTGATTTTAGGGGAGTGGCTTTAGAGACACTCACTTACTATTTATTTAGAAAGGCTTAAGTGAAGGAGTATATTAAAATATTCCAGCCTGCATGACTGTTTTTAATCAACTAGGAGAACTGATCACTTTGTGGTGACATGGAAGGCTTGAGTAATCTCTCGAAGAGGGAGATTGTTTCATTGTTCTTGCTAACCACCGAGTTTCTTAGTTTTGGTATTCAGGACAATAACAAGCAAAATTTCCGAAGGGAAAAGCATAGTAGGAAAATTTTAGCTTGTCGGTTGGCAGGACTGTCCTGCAAGCCAACACCTTTTAAATCTAAAAGAAAAAGTTTTAATCGGGACCTTGACATTGGAAGTCAGAAAATATGTTTTATCTTAGGTCATATCCTCAATGTGCAGATTAATTAGGACATTGACCGGACTGTCCGGGGAGTATGTGACATTCGACCAGAATGGCCAAAATGCAATCTCTGCGGAATTCGAATTTTTAGCAGCGAGCTTTCCGGATTGGTGATTATTGAGAATTAAGAACGTTATTTGGACGATGGAACAAAACGTGAAGGTTAAAGGATTCGGAAATGCTAATTTTTAAATTTTCGAAGTGATTACGTAAAATTTCTGAGAAACGTCAGAAACGGCCATTTTGGCAGAAAAGCTAGAAAACAACACAACAACATTAGTTGCGCGGACGATAACTACGAGAATCGTGATCAAAAAACAACAGCAGATTGCAGGAATAGCAGAGAAGGTTCCGAGTTGCAACTATTGCGTCGCTACAATAGTTACAAGGCCGTTGCGGACAACGGTGAAGGATGGAGGACAGCCTTCCGGATTAAGAAGAAATCAAGATTAACGAGCTTGATTCAGTGGATTCAAGAATCCGGAAGGGTTTCGGAACTGAGACTTTTATCCTTTTATATAGACTTTTAGCTTCTTGTCATGTCCTGATTTGAGTTTAATTAACAACTAGATTCATTTTGATAAGGATGAGAAGCTAGGAGTTGGGGGAAAGGGTTGATCCATCTTCGATGGAGATGATGATTTTTATCTACTGAACAAAAACAATAGTAATATGATAAATAGTAGTAGCCCTGTTTTTAGGAGTGACCTCGTGGTCTGGGGATACTGAGACCCAGCCATGAGCTCACTATTCCTGCATGTAATTAAGTTAATTTGAGTGTTTTGACCGAAGCCGAAAGCAGTAACGTTTTTGTTGACCCGATGTTAGAAAAGACCACCGAAAGTACTGGCTTGGTAGAGACGGTGAAAAGCATATAAGGCTCTGTTTAGACGTTAGCCAGTCGTCTTAGGACTTAGTTTTATTTTCCGTCGATATGTATATTCCGGGCGAATGTTACATCATTCCATTCTAACTTCGATTTCCTCAATTGAAAGATCTTCTGCCACAACATAAAAATGGTCAACCCCTTGAGATTCACTGATCAAACGTTCTTTAACCTGATTAAAAATACACCTCCTGAGTTTATTCAAGCATTGACAACATAATTGTTGTCCAGCCATTTTACAAGCACTGGTCTCATGGAATCCCTTACACTAGGTTGCGTTTGGGTCAAATAAGTAATAAATTTAATTACTGATACTGCTTCGTTAACGCCGCATTAGCCGCCTGAAGTTTCATTGATGTCGAGTTAGTGCCAAAACCCTGAGTCGAGTTAGTGCCAGCACTAAAATCTCGCGATTCACGTGTTGTCTATCAGTGGCCTTTGTTACCGAAAAAAAAACGTTTTCCCGGAATTTGTGATGCAACAGCGGGCAGCGCTATCATACCTTCTACAGCAGGCCTCTGTTTCCACAAAAACTCGATGTTCTTGTACTCTCTTTTGAAGTCCGGCGCTAGTCCTGTTTTAAAACTTACATCAGCAGTTATCGCTATAGCCGACGTGTTATCCGTGACTATAAAATCACTGTCTGTCACAACAACGTTGTTCGAGTATGTAACATTCGCCCCGAAGTACATATCGACGGAAAATAAAGCTAGCTTGTAAAACAACTGGCCCGCGTCTATACAGAGCTCTACATGCTTTTCACCGTCTCTACCAAAGCCAGTTCTTTTGGTGGTCTTTCTAACATCGGTTCTACTTTTCTCCGGCATCGACCAGAATGCTCAAATTAACATATTTACATGCAAAATCAGTGAGCTCATGGCTGGGTCTCAGTATCCCCAGACCACGAGATCACTCCTAAAATCAGGGCTACTAATACTTCTTGAATTATTAATGTTTTTGTTCAGTAGATAAAAATTATCATCTCCATCGAAGATGGATCAACCCTTTCTCCTAACTCCTAGCTTCTCATAATCAGAAAATGAATTGAGATATTATCTAAATTCAATTCAGGACACAACCAGGAAGCTAAAAGTTAGTTTTTATCAGTTCGAGTCCAATTCTCAAGACCCCTCCGGATTCCTGATTCCGGGGAAATAACACTCTTGTTTCCTCTCCGGAAGGCTGAATTCACGGTTTTACCACCCTTCACCGTTGGCGTGAATGGCTTTGTAACGATTGAAGAGACACAATCTTTTCAACTCGGAGCGATCTCTGCTAATGCTCTGTCGTCTTTTTCTATTTCTTGCCGTTGTTTCTATCGCAATTTTCGTTGTTGTTGTGTTTCTTTTCACAAAAGTTGGCTGAAACTGCCATTTCTGTCCGGAATGGCCGTTTCAGCATTTCTCAGACATCTGACGTCATCATTCAAACTTTTAGAAATTTAAAACACCAAAATATCCTGACCTTCACAGTTTGTCTAATCGTTCAAATAACGTCGCTAATATGCTAAATTGCCAATTCTAAAGGTCAGCGGCTAATAATTCGAAATGGCCTTTTTTTGTCAATTCTGGTCGAATGTCACATACTCCCCGGACAGCCCGGTCAGTTTCCCCATTGAATTTCGAAGTTTTTGTAAAAATGGTTCACTGCCATCGAACAGAATTTAAAAAAATGCACGAAATCACTTTTATCCACGCCACATCGACTGACTGCAGAATATAAGTGGCATCATACTAACTCACTATAGCTTTCCAAATTCTTTCACTAATCTGCACCTTCGAGGGTATGACCTAAGATAAAACATTTTTTCTGACTCTAAATCTCACTGCTCTGATTTAAAACTTTTTCTCATAGGTTTTAAAAGGTGTTAGTTCGCAGGACAGTCCTGCCAACCAACAAGCTAAAACTATCCTAATTTGCTTCTTCCCTTCGTAAATTTTAGTTGTTATTGGTCCCGAACTTTAAAATTAAGGAACTCTGTGGTTAGAAAGAGCAATGAAATAATCTCTCTCTTCAAGAGATTACCAAAGTCTTCCATGTCACCAAAAAGTGATCAGTCGTCCTAGTTGATTAAAAACAATCATGCAGTCTAGAATATTCAAATATACTCTTCACTCAAGCCTTTCTAATTAATCAGTAAATGTCTCTAAAGCCACTAACTAAAATCAAATTGTAAAATTATAAATGCAACAAATCTTTCAAAACTCAACTAAATGTTTTCATTCAGTTTCAATTACAACTTGGTTGCTTTGTTTCTCATTTGAGTTTATTGTCACATACAAAACAATTCTGAGTTTTGACTTCTTTTTTTTGTCGTTTGGAAGTTCTAAAACTTCTAAATTCTTCTGATTTCGTTTGTTCTTGCATCTTGTTCTTCGGCCATTTGTCAAAGTTCCATCTCCTCCTCCTCTTGCGACATTGACACTGCACTTTCAGTCTCTGTGTCTTGCAACACGTCGGTGGCTATCCTGACGCTGTTGGAAGCAGTCCTCCAACACTTCTGCTCTTCTACTCTTTGCTTACAACAAGGTAGGGGATCAACGTTAGATTCTCTGTTCCGACAGAAGCTGTTGTGGAGGCACAACGTCACGTTTCTCTCCAAATCATCCTTCAACATCTCTTCTTCCTCCCTCCAATTACATTCTTTTGTCCTGGAAGTTCTCTTTACTGCGGTGGTCACTGCATTCCGATGAGTTACAAAAGCTCACTTGAAAGCTCCTGCTCCAATGTCCAGGTGATACGCACTGTACACTCTGCTGTGCTTCGACATATGCTTCTTAGCATATTCATACAACCATGCAGTCATGTTGGCTCTAAACCATGGCATCAGACGTCTTCCGGTCCAAATTTTTTTCACTTCCATCGGAGTGTTCAAGATTTTGCAAATTGTCTCAAAAAGATCTAAATCTTTTAGACAATCCAATTTCTGCAATTGTTCTCTCATTGGCGCCTCCTGTCTATTGTTCTCTTTCACATGAGCTTCCAGCCATCGTATCGCCATCATAACTCCCCCTATCACTATCGTTATGGGCCTTGATGAGTCTGGTAAACCCATGGAGAGCAGCTCTCCACAGTCCCAGATCAACACCAGATTACTACGCCCGGGGAGCCACCGTATTTGCAGCAAGCAATGGCAGGGAAACTCATCGTGTGTTGACGTGATGCTCCTCCAATTACGCTTTCCCCAAGGTTCCAGTAGTGGTTCCACTTCCATCATCACTCGGTGGATTTCATCATTTTCATCTACTGCATTGTAAGCCGTGACGGTTGATCCTTTCTGCTTTTGTCTCTCAAAGTCAATGAAATTCCCACTGGCGTATCCCATGAATTTCTTTCCCAGTATCGATTCTAACTCCTCTTTAGTTCTCTCTGGAATTGCTGAGAACTTTTTGCACAGTAATTCGTAAAACTTTCGCAGACGAGAACCTTCCTAGCACCTTTCGGCTGCGAAGAAATCAAAGTGGTCCATGGAGAAGAGGAAGATGAATCGGCCGGTACATTGCTCATACCGAGATTCCAGGAAGAAGCCGACAATGACGAACAAGGACCATCGAGCTCGAACAAGGATAAGTCTGAAGGAAATGACGGACAAGGTGGAAGCCGTCAAAACGAAGAACCCATGCAACAAGATCAAGCTGGTGGGGAAGACGACGGGGCATCGACAGGAGGAACATCCAGCCTGGATTTCAATATCTTCAGTGATCTTGAGAATAATGCAGACACGTTGGAAACGACTGAGCCAGCGGATGAAGGCATCTCGACACTGGAGCCTCCGTCAGCCTTTATGGAAATGAAACAGAATTTGCCGGAGAGCAGCTCTCCTGGCAATTCAAGAAATAACGACCAGAGAATCCTCATGGAATCACCTCGGAGGAGAAGAATAGAGGCCTCAGCCAGAGTACCTTTCTTGGGAACGCTGCCCGAAGAAGAATGGGAAGTACATCACCGAGACCACGAGAGTAAGGACGGGATGCAAACTGGACAGAGTGGCGTTTATGGAAGAGGTCTGGACCAGGAGAGGGACGATGCGATCAAAATTGGTGATTGATAAAATCAATGCAATGAAAATGAAGTTAGGCAGCAGAGTGATGCCGAGGAGAGTTGGAAAGACGAAGGTGGATTCAGAAATATCGATGAAAGCTGGTAACTCAGCGAAAAGGAAAAGAGTTGAGGAGGTCACGGATTTGGGGCAAGGTGATTATCAACCGTCTGGCACAGATAAAATGTTAACTGATATAGCGATGGTGCCACCCATTCTCATGGCGGGGATAAAGTCAACAGGTTAAAAATCCAAAAGGAGTGACCTTAGAAATGGAAATACTCAGCCAATGTGGAGAGAGCACAATGAAAGACTTCAAGCCATCTCCCATGAATCATGGAAAGGGAAGTGTCGCAGGACAACTAATACCAGTGGAGTATAACCGACTAACAGTGTCGGAGACTGTGTCGATAGATGAACCCATCGGTGGATACATGGAGATGTTAGAATACCGAAACTCGGCTAGAGGGTATGTGATGGCCCTGGAAGACGAAAGAGCCATGGAGGGTTATCTGGAAACAATGTTGCAAGGCACCACCCTCAAGCAGAAGGCGTACGGGACTTTAGCGTCGTCTGACATACAAGCAGAAACGATAGAGCAGTTGGTGAGCCTTCCATGGAAAGCAGTTGTATTGAGGTATTTCGAAGAAGAAATGAGGACTACGCCAAAAATACATGCTCTCGTGGCAGTACCTTACGTAAGAACAGAGTTGCAACTCAGGTTCGCCTGGTGCATGATGGGACTGACTCGCGAAGAATATGATTCAGAAGAAAGGAAGAGATCAAAAGAGGAGAAGGTTTTCCTTATGACGAACCTGAGGGATCTGATAGTCCAGGAGGGCGCAGCAGTAGCGTGTGCGAAGCGGAGAGACGCTCTCTGTTTCATTCGATTCCTGATAGAGCAGATTTCAGTACCTGCATTGAACACTTGTGTTAAGACGTTGAAGGAAGGCGATGAGCAAACGAACGCCTTATTCTTGCTAGCACTGCTGGATATGCAGCAAACTAAACCGATGAGGGTGAACATGAAAGAACCTGAGGAATTGGAACCCATAAAAAAGATAGACGAAATCAGAAGGTTCTCAAACAAGGAGCTGAGACTCACTAAAAAGTCTATGGGAGCACTGCCGAAATCCAGTGAATACTGTGGACCGATCAAGAAGAAATCGTATAGCTACGTATCAGGGATCATAGGGATCGCGTACAATCCTTTCCTGAGTGAAGACATACGCGATTGCTTCTTCGATTATGAGCAGGCGGTGTTACTAAGATTCTGGACGTCCAGAATTGTAACGATTAAAAGCGTTAACAATCCACAGGCCAAATTGGGACTGGTCTTGGAAGAAGAGGTGACTGCACCTTCAGTACCAAAATCCGACAAAAGAGTGGAGTTTGCGTTGGGATTCTCAGATGAATTACTGAGAACGAGCTTGATGACAGTGTGGGAATTGATGAGGCCATCATGGTGTCCTAGTCCCAACGCCGACTCAATATTACGGGCGACACAAGACGTACAGAGGGAATTGAATGCAGACTGTAACCTGCGTGACCTCAACATCATATATAATGTGATGATAACGGCCTCTAAGAGCAACGGAGAAGATAAAGTGGAGTTGCCTGGCTGGGGACCAGAAGACTGGGTCAAACCTGGTAGCTTTCTGGCGGAAGTTTGTGGACTGGAGGGTCACGTTTGTGGAAGTCTGGACTGTGTGAAGACCCTGGAAAAACAACACTAGCAATTGACGGTATTGTTTGGAAACGTAGTGATGAAAGCAAGAACAAAAACGGAACTGATAGCAGATTGCCATGGAGGAACCGATGTGAATCTAGTGACTGCACTAGGATTCTACAGCATGTTTGGTTCTTTAGAGTCACTATTGAATCTAGAACAGAAACATGAGATGGTCACAGCCATCAGTGTAGAAGTATTCCCAGGAGTTCTGCAGACTGAGCAGAAATACATAGGAAAATGGAGGGAAGCAATCGAGACGGAAATGAACATTAGACACAGTGAGACTTATTGTAGACCATCAGGGGCACGATATTTGGTGGGTTCAACATTGGCTCCAATGTGCAAGAGCAGATACCCTGTACATTTCGTAGCTGTGGACGTGAAGAGTACGAGAACGATTGTGGATCAAGCCTTCTCAGTGCCGAAGTGTGTGAGACTGGCGAGAATGTCCGAGAAGTCATACGAGTTGCTATGTAAGATGTTCTCAGCAGTTCCAGAGAGAACCAAAGAAGAATTGGAGTCAATATTATGAAAGAAGTTCATGGGATATGTGAGCGGGAACTTCAGTGACTTCGAGAGACAGAAACAGAGAGGATCAACTGTCACAGATTACAATGCAGTAGATGAGAATGATGAGGTCCACCGAGTGATGGGGGAGGTAGAACCATTACTGGAAGCTTCGGGAAAACGTAATTGGAGGAGCATCATGTTGACACATGACGAGTTTCCTTGCCACTGCTTGCTGCAGACCTGGTGGTATCCCAAGCGTAGTAATCTGATGTTGATCTGGGACTCTGGAGAGCTGCTCTCCATGGATTTACCAGATTCATCACAGCCCATAACAATAGTGATAGTGGGAGTTATGATGGCGATACGATGGCTGGAAGCTCATGTGAGAGAAAACAACAGACAGGAGGCACCGACGAGAGAACAGTTGCGGAAGTTAGGTTGTGTAAAAGATTTAGATCTTTTTGAGACAATGTGCAAAATTCTAAACCTTCCGATGGAAGTGAAGAAGATATGGGCAAGGAAACGATTGATGCCATGGTTCAGAGCTAACATGACTGCATGGTTGTACGAGTATGCGAAAAAGCATATGTCGAAGCACGGCAGGGTGTACAGTGAATATCAGCTGGACATTGGAGCAGGAGCTTTCAAGCGATCTCTCGTGACTCATCGGAATGCAGTGACCACCGCTGTGAAAAGAATTTCCAGGATGAGTGAACGTAGTGGAAAGGAGAAGGCAGAGATGTTAAAGGAAGATTTGGAGAGAAACGTGACGTTGTGTCTCCACAACAGCTTCTGCAGGAACAGAGAATCTAACGTGGATCCCCTACCTTGTTGTAAACAGAGGGTGGAAGAGCAGAAGTGTTGGAGGACGGCTTCCAGCAGCGTCAGTATTGCTAACGATGTGTTACAAGATACGGAGACTGAGAGTGCAGAGTCAGTATCACATGAGGAAGAAATGGAGCATTGACGAATGGCCGAAAAGCAAGATGGAAAAAGAGACGAAATTAGAAGAATTTAGAAGTTTTAGAACTTCTAAACGACGAAAAAAGAAGAAAACAAAGGAGTGATGAAGATAAAGTTAAAACTCAGAATTGTTTTATGTGTGTGAAAAACTCAAGTGAGAAACCAAGCAACCAAGTTGTAATTGAAAACTGAAACATTTAGTTGAGTTTTGAAATTGTTGCATTTATAAATTTGCATTTTGATTTTAGGGGAGTGGCTTTAGAGACACTCACTTACTATTTATTTAGAAAGGCTTAAGTGAAGGAGTATATTAAAATATTCCAGCCTGCATGACTGTTTTTAATCAACTAGAAGAACTGATCACTTTGTGGTGACATGGAAGGCTTGAGTAATCTCTCGAAGAGGGAGATTGTTTCATTGTTCTTGCTAACCACCGAGTTTCTTAGTTTTGGTATTCAGGACAATAACAAGCAAAATTTCCGAAGGGAAAAGCATAGTAGGAAAATTTTAGCTTGTCGGTTGGCAGGACTGTCCTGCAAGCCAACGCCTTTTAAATCCAAGAGAGAAAGTTTTAATCGGGACCTTGACATTGGAAGTCAGAAAATATGTTTTATCTTAGGTCATATCCTCAATGTGCAGATTAATGAAAGAATTTGAAGGCTATAGTGATGTAGTATGATTCCATTTATGTTCTGCAGTGAGTCGATGTGACGTGGATTTCGTGCATTTTGTAAATTCTGTTCGATGACACTGTATCTATTTTACGAACATTGCGTGATTCAATGAGGACATTGACCGGACTGTCCGGGGAGTATGTGACATTCGACCAGAATGGCCAAAATGCAATCTCTGCGGAATTCGAATTTTTAGCAGCGAGCTTTCCGGATTGGTGATTATTGAGAATTAAGAACGTTATTTGGACGATTGAACAAAACGTGAAGGTTAAAGGATTCGGAAATGCTAATTTTTAAATTTTCGAAGTGATTACGTAAAATTTCTGAGAAACGTCAGAAACGGCCATTTTGGCAGAAAAGCTAGAAAACAACAAAACAACATTAGTTGCGCGGACGATAACTACGAGAATCGTGATCAAAAAACAACAGCAGATTGCAGGAATAGCAGAGAAGGTTCCGAGTTGCAACTATTGCGTCGCTACAATAGTTGCAAGGCCGTTGCGGACAACGGTGAAGGATGGAGGTCAGCCTTCCGGATTAAGAAGAAATCAAGATTAACGAGCTTGATTTAGTGGATTCAAGAATCCGGAAGGGTTTCGGAACTGAGACTTTTATCCTTTTATATAGACTTTTAGCTTCTTGTCATGTCCTGATTTGAGTTTAATTAACAACTAGATTCATTTTGATAAGGATGAGAAGCTAGGAGTTGGGGGAAAGGGTTGATCCATCTTCGATGGAGATGATGATTTTTATCTACTGAACAAAAACAATAGTAATATGATAAATAGTAGTAGCCCTGTTTTTAGGAACGATCTCGTGGTCTGGGGATACTGAGACCCAGCCATGAGCTCACTATTCCTGCATGTAATTAAGTTAATTTGAGTGTTTTGACCGAAGCCGAAAGCAGTAACGTTTTTGTCGACCAGATGTTAGAAAAGACCACCGAAAGTACTGGCTTGGTAGAGACGGTGAAAAGCATATAAGGCTCTGTTTAGACGTTAGCCAGTCGTCTTAGGACTTAGTTTTTTTTCCGTCGATATGTATATTCCGGGCGAATGTTACATCATTCCATTCTAACTTCGATTTCCTCAATTGAAAGATCTTCTGCCACAACATAAACATGGTCAACCCCTTGAGATTCACTGATCAAACGTTCTTTAACCTGATTAAAAATACACCTCCTGAGTTTATTCAAGCATTGACAACATAATTGTTGTCCAGCCATTTTACAAGCACTGGTCTTATGGAATCCCTTACACTAGGTTGCGTTTGGGTCAAATAAGTAATAAATTTAATTACTGATACTGCTTCGTTAACGCCGCATTAGCCGCCTGAAGTTTCATTGATGTCGAGTTAGTGCCAAAACCCTGAGTCGAGTTAGTGCCAGCACTAAAATCTCGCGATTCACGTGTTGTCTATCAGTGGCCTTTGTTACCGAAAAAAAACGTTTTCCAGGAATTTGTGATGCAACAGCGGGCAGCGCTATCATACCTTCTACAGCAGGCCTCTGGTTCCACAAAAACTCGATGTTCTTGTACTCTCTTTTGAAGTCCGGCGCTAGTCCTGTTTTAAAACTTACATCAGCAGTTATCGCTATAGCCGACGTGTTATCCGTGACTATAAAATCACTGTCTGTCACAACAACTTTGTTCGAGTATGTAACATTCGCCCGGAAGTACATATCGACGGAAAATAAAGCTAGCTTGTAAAACAACTGGCCCGCGTCTATACAGAGCTCTACATGCTTTTCACCGTCTCTACCAAAGCCAGTTCTTTTGGTGGTCTTTCTAACATCGGTTCTACTTTTCTCCGGCTTCGACCAGAATGCTCAAATTAACATATTTACATGCAAAATCAGTGAGCTCATGGCTGGGTCTCAGTATCCCCAGACCACGAGATCACTCCTAAAATCAGGGCTACTAATACTTCTTTAATTATTAATGTTTTTGTTCAGTAGATAAAAATTATCATCTCCATCGAAGATGGATCAACCCTTTCTCCTAACTCCTAGCTTCTCATAATCAGAAAATGAATTGAGATATTATCTAAATTCAATTCAGGACACAACCAGGAAGCTAAAAGTTAGTTTTTATCAGTTCGAGTCCAATTCTCAAGACCCCTCCGGATTCCTGATTCCGGGGAAATAACACTCTTGTTTCCTCTCCGGAAGGCTGAATTCACGGTTCCACCACCCTTCACCGTTGGCGTGAATGGCTTTGTAACGATTGAAGAGACACAATCTTTTCAACTCGGAGCGATCTCTAATAATGCTCTGTCGTCTTTTTCTATTTCTTGCCGTTGTTTCTATCGCAATTTTCGTTGTTGTTGTGTTTCTTTTCACAAAAATTGGCTGAAACGGCCATTTCTGTCCGGAATGGCCGTTTCAGCATTTCTCAGACATCTGACGTCATCATTCAAACTTTTAGAAATTTAAAACACCAAAATATCCTGACCTTCACAGTTTGTCTAATCGTTCAAATAACGTCGCTAATATGCTAAATTGCCAATTCTAAAGGTCAGCGGCTAATAATTCGAAATGGCCTTTTTTGTCAATTCTGGTCGAATGTCACATACTCCCCGGACAGCCCGGTCAATTTCCCTATTAATTTCGAAGTTTTTGTAAAAATGGTTCACTGCCATCGAACAGAATTTACAAAATGCACGAAATCACTTTTATCCACGCCACATCGACTGACTGCAGAATATAAGTGGCATCATACTAACTCACTATAGCCTTCCAAATTCTTTCACTAATCTGCACCTTCGAGGGTATGACCTAAGATAAAACATTTTTTCTGACTCTAAATGTCACTGCTCTGATTTAAAACTTTTTCTCATAGGTTTTAAAAGGTGTTAGTTCGCAGGACAGTCGTGCCAACCAACAAGCTAAAACTATCCGAATTTGCTTCTTCCCTTCGTAAATTTTAGTTGTTATTGGTCCCGAACTTTAAAATTAAGGAACTCTGTGGTTAGAAAGAGCAATGAAATAATCTCTCTCTTCAAGAGATTACCAAAGTCTTCCATGTCACCAAAAAGTGATCAGTCGTCCTAGTTGATTAAAAACAATCATGCAGTCTAGAATATTTAAATATACTCTTCACTCAAGCCTTTCTAATTAAATAGTAAATGTCTCTAAAGCCACTAACTAAAATCAAATTGTAAAATTATAAATGCAACAAATCTTTCAAAACTCAACTAAATGTTTTCATTCAGTTTCAATTACAACTTGGTTGCTTTGTTTCTCATTTGAGTTTATTGTCACATACAAAACAATTCTGAGTTTTGACTTCTTCTTTTTTTGTCGTTTGGAAGCTCTAAAACTTCTAAATTCTTCTGATTTCGTTTCTTCTTGCATCTTGTTCTTCGGCCATTTGTCAAAGTTCCATCTCCTCCTCCTCTTGCGACATTGACACTGCACTTTCAGTCTCTGTGTCTTGCAACACGTCGGTGGCTATCCTGACGCTGTTGGAAGCAGTCCTCCAACACTTCTGCTCTTCTACTCTTTGCTTACAACAAGGTAGGGGATCAACGTTAGATTCTCTGTTCCGACAGAAGCTGTTGTGGAGGCACAACGTCACGTTTCTCTCCAAATCATCCTTCAACATCTCTTCTTCCTCCCTCCAATTACATTCTTTTGTCCTGGAAGTTCTCTTTACTGCGGTGGTCACTGCATTCCGATGAGTTACAAAAGCTCACTTGAAAGCTCCTGCTCCAATGTCCAGGTGATACGCACTGTAAACTCTGCTGTGCTTCGACATATGCTTCTTAGCATATTCATACAACCATGCAGTCATGTTGGCTCTAAACCATGGCATCAGACGTATTCCGGTCCAAATTTTTTTCACTTCCATCGGAATGTTCAAGATTTTGCAAATTGTCTCAAAAAGATCTCAATCTTTTAGACAATCCAATTTCTGCAATTGTTCTCTCGTTGGCGCCTCCTGTCTATTGTTCTCTTTCACATGAGCTTCCAGCCATCGTATCGCCATCATAACTCCCCCTATCACCATCGTTATGGGCCTTGATGAGTCTGGTAAACCCATGGAGAGCAGCTCTCCACAGTCCCAGATCAACACCAGATTACTACGCCCGGGGTGCCGCCGTATTTGCAGCAAGCAATGGCAGGGAAACTCATCGTGTGTTGACGTGATGCTCCTCCAATTACGCTTTCCCCAAGGTTCCAGTAGTGGTTCCACTTCCATCATCACTCGGTGGATTTCATCATTTTCATCTACTGCATTGTAAGCCGTGACGGTTGATCCTTTCTGCTTTTATCTCTCAAAGTCAATGAAGTTCCCACTGGCGTATCCCATGAACTTCTTTCCCAGTATCGATTCTAACTCCTCTTTAGTTCTCTCTGGAATTGCTGAGAACTTTTTGCACAGTAATTCGTAAAACTTTTCTGACATTTTCGCAAGTCTTACACATTTTGACAACGAGAAGGCTTGATCCACGATCGTTCTCGTACTTTTCACATCCACAGCTACAAAATGCACCGGGTATCTGCTCTTGCACATTGGAGCTAATGTCGATTCGACCAAAAATCGCGCTCCCGACGGTCTGCGATGTGTCTCACTGTGTCGGATGTTCATTTCCGGCTCGATCGCTTCTTTTCATTTTCCTATGTGCTTTTGCTCAGTCTGCAAAACTCCTGGGAACATTTCTACGCTGATGGCCGTGACCATCTCATGTTTTTGTTCTAGATTCAATAGTTACTCTAAAGAACCAAACATGCTGTAGAATCCTAGTCCAATCACTAGATTCACCTCGGTTCCTCAATGACAATCTGTAATCAGTTCCGTTTCTGTTTTTGCCTTCATCACAATGTTCCCAAACAAAATCGTCAACGGCTTGTGTTGTTTCTCCAGGGTCTTCACGCAATCCAGACCTCCACATACATGACCTTCTAGTCCACAGACTTCAGCCAGACAGCTACCAGGTTTGACCCAGTCCTCTGGTCCCCAGCCAGGCAACTCTACTTTGTCTTCTCCGTTGCTCTTAGAGGCTGTTGTCATCACGTTATAGATGATGTTAAGTTCACGCAGGTTACAGTCTGAGTTCAGTTCCCTCGAATCAGCGTTGGGACTAGGACACCATGATGTTCCATTAGTTCCCACATCACCATCAAGCTCGTTCGCAGCAGTTCGTCTGAGAATCCAAATCCAAATTCTACTCGTTTGTCAGTTTTTGGCACTGAAGGTGCGGCCACTTTTTCCTCTAAGACTAGTCCCAGCCTGGTCTGCTGTTTAGCAGCGCTTCTTATCGTTGCAATTCTCGAAGTCCAGAATCTTAGCAAAACTGCTTGCTCGTAATCAAAGTAGCAATCGCGTATGTCCTCATTTAAGAAAGGGTTGTACGCTATCCCTATGATTCCGGACACGTAACTGTAGCAGTTCTTTCTGATCAGTCCACTCGATTTCGGCAGTGCTTCCATGGATTCATTAGTGAGCCTCAGCTCTTTGTTTGAGAATCTCCTTATTTCGTCTATTTTCTTCATAGGTTCCAGTTCCACGGGTTCTTTCAAGTTTACCCTCATTGGTTTGCTTTGATGCATATCTAGCAGTGCTAGCAAGAGCAAGGCTTTCGCTCGTTCAAATCCTTCCCTTAGCATCTTGACATAGGTGTTCAATGCTGGCACTGAAATTTGTTCCATCATGAACCGGATGAAACAGAGAGCGTCTCTCCGCTTCGCGCACGCTATTGCCGCTTCCTCTTGGGTTATCAGATCTCTCATGCTCGTCATTAGTAATACCTTTTCTTCCTTTGATCTCTTCCTTTCTTCTGAATCATATTCCCCACGAGTCAGTCCGATCATGCCCCAGGCGAACCTCAGTTGTAACTCATTTCTCACATAAGGTACTGCTATCAGAGCGTGTATCTTCGGCGTGGTTCTCATTTCTTCTTCGAAAAACCGTAACACTACCGCTCTCCATGGAAGGCTCACCAACTGCTCTATCTTTCTGCATCCATCTCAGACGATACCAGAGTCCCGTTTGCTTTCTGCTTGAGAGGTGGTGCCTTGCATCATCGTTTCCAAATAACCTTTTCTTCCAGAGCCATTAAGTGTCCTCTGGCCGAATTTCTGTACTCCAACATCTCCATGTATCCACTGGCGGGTTCATCTATCGATACAGTTTCCGACACTGTCAGTCGGTTATATTCCACAGCACTTCTTTTCGGTTATATTCCCTAGCTGTCCCACAACACTTCCTTTTCTGTGGTTAATGGGAGACGGCTTAAAGTCTTTCATAGTACTCTCTCCACATTAACTGACTATTTCCATTTCTAATGTTGCACCAGTCAGAGTGCGGTCACTCCTCTTGGTTTTGAAACCAGTTGATTTATCCCTGCCATGAGAATGGGTGGCACCATCACTACATCAGTCAACATCCTGTCTGTGTCAGGCAATTGATCATCACCTTTTCCCAAATCGATAGCTTCTTTGACTCGTTTTCTTTTCGCTGAGTTGACAGCTTTTATCGAAATTTCCGAATCCACCTTCGTCTTTCCCGCCTTCATCAATGTCACCTTGCTGCCCAGTTTCAACTTCATTTCTTTAATCTTGTCAATCACCAACTTTGATCGCATCGTTCCTTTCCGGGTTTTTGACAGATATACCACTTCTCCTTTGTCTTCTTGCGGCGTCATCTTGATAGGAGAGTTTGCCTCACTTTCGTCAGTGGCTGAGTCGAGCAATAACTCACTCAATCTCCCTTCACACTCGTCGAGTTTTTCAGGGACCTCCCGCATTAGTGGTCGGTTGAGACCTAATTTCACAATGGATTGGGTACTGTAGCTCTGAACTACTGTCCAGACCTCTTCCATAAAGACTACTCTGTCTATTCTACATCCCGTCCTATTTTCATGGTCCTTGCGATGCACCTCCCACTCTTCTTCGGGCAACGTTCCCAAGAAAGGTACTCTACCAGCGCCTTCTATTCTTCGTCTCCTTGGTGATTCCATGAGGAGTCTTTGTTCCGTAGCTTTAGAAATGCTCGGAGAGCAGCTCTCCGGCAAGTTCCGGTTCAGTTCCATGAAGAACGACGGGGTTGTAGCGTGAAAGTTCTCTCGTCTGCTGGCTCAGTCGTCGCTTCCAACGTTTCCGTGCTGTTTTCAAAGTCGCTGAGGAAATTGAATACTAGACTGGATACTTCTCCTGTCGATGCCTTACCGTCTTCTTTCTCGGCCTGATCGGGTTCCTGTTGCATAGGTTCCTCCAATCGACGGCTTCCTCCCTGCCCATCATCTCCTTCTGATTTCTTTTTCGAATTTGAGGGCCCTTGCTCTTCACTTATGGCCCCTTCCGGAAATTTCGGTATGACTAGCCTGCCAGCTGACTGATCTTCTTCCTCTCCATAGACTATTTTGACCTCCTCATAGCCGAAGGGTGCTAGCAAGGTTCTCATCTGTAGCGTTCCTCCCACCATTAACTCCGTTTTCACTCTCGTCAAGATCGAGGAGGACTCTGATAAATTCAGCTCTGCCTCTCATCCTCATAGGCGCTAAATCCAGTTTCGCCCATTCCTCGTCAAATCTCTCAGGCTTCGGAGTCGCTGCGTTGCTTATTTGCCTTCTCGTTGCTTGATCCGTGTAAAAAACTGCGTATGCTGTAACATTCCTGCATTTCTGCCCACAAAACACGGATCCATCGTTTCCGAGAATTTCGCCACCCTCCTTTCATTGGTCTCAAACGCTCTCAACCTAGGAATTTGCACTGCGGAGACTGCTCCGAGCAACATCCTTCTTATCAGAGGGAATTCAGGGATTTCCTCTGTCAGCTTCTTGTAATCACCCCAGACTTTCGTCTCTTCTCTCACCTTGTGGTATGCCGCGGTGAGTCGAGGAATTCTTGTGATCTCTCCCATTTATCTTGTCATAGGGCCTTAGATTCCAGAACTTTGGGAATACTTCAATGTGCCCTCTGTCCACTTCTCCCATACGATCACGGAAGTGATCATCGAAGTTGACGACCGTCATCTCTGGCTCCGATATCTTTGCAAACAACAGATCTTCGCTCAAGAGTTCTCGCAATACGTGCTGCTCACACCAATTCAGCGCACTTCCGTCCACTGCTGATATGAGGTTCAGGTGCAGCACCGAACTTCTGTATGCTACCGCCTTAACATCAGGGAACCCAAACGTGACTGCTGGTCCATATTTGACCGTCACCAACTCCGTGGCTTCTCTGATCAACGCTAAGGGATTGGTCCTCATAGCTAAGCTCAGATCAGTTAGCAGGGGCCTGCTTTGATTACCGCCGTCACACGTCTTCCTCCCTCTCATCGACTTCCCCGTCGTCGTCTTCACTAAACTGGTATTCCAGCAAGTCTCTCTCCAACGCTCCTAAGTCCACTCCACACGACTTCTCTCCCTTTCCCTCCATGTGATCATCGTCCTGATCCATCAGCTCGTCGTCATCCGCATCAGGTTTTGGCTTAGGTCCCGAAATGCCTTGTCGCATATCCATGCCCGAGTCCGGCCGCGCCGGTACGTTCAGGTCCCCTGCGTTATAGAACAACTCCTCATCCACTAGGAATTCTACCGACTCCTCGCCATGTGGCGCCAGATCATTCACCGTTATGTACGTGCCTCCTTTGCACTCTTTTGCCACTTCCAGGATAACTACCTTCACCTCTCCTGACCACTTCAATCGTGACAGATCATCTGCAGGTGCATACACATCACTCCACACCTCAGCCGAGACCTCTGGTCTCCTGGAAGGTGGTGCCTTGATTTTCTTTCGGCTCCAGGCATTGGGGAATGTGAAGTCGAACGTGTGCATGGCCGCAGCGTTCCAGCCAGATATCCTTGACAAAGCTGGCGATCAGGTTCCGGGAGGCCCTCGGGTAGCACGTTGACAAGAAGGATGGCGTCCATCCCACTCCCATTCCACCCAAGATAGCGTCTGATCGCTCGTTTTGTGCCCTCGAGGCCAAAATATCAGCTTGCATTTTGTCCAATGACATCGTGTTCACGTCTTGCATCAATTGCAACATCATGCCCCCGGCTAACTCCCTCCCGTTAAACAAGTTCTTCAGATACGCGTGTATCTCTTTGATTACCGCCGGTGCATGCTCGAACGCGTCTTCTCCCAAGGTACACAATCTCGGTGACAAGTACAACCATGCGTTGGTGTGTGGCTTCGTACGCAAAGCCAATGCCATGAGATCCTCTTCGGCCGATGTCATATTTTTTCTAACTGTCCTCCCCTGCTCATTCTCTGCGTGATTCATTTGTCTGAAACAGAGATCATCAGCCACCTGTTGTACTAACAAATGATCGTCATCTACCCCTGGTCTCAATTTCAACAATCTGGCCAAGTTGGGCAGCTCCAACCCCAGGACTTCATCCAGCACCAACCGAGTTGTGCTACAATCGTTATATCCCTGTATGGCATTGGAAATGTCAGCCCAAATGGCCGGAAGCTCGGATCGGGATGGGTAGTAGTTGTTGGGGTCCACCGTTCTATTTGGCGCGGGTTTTATTACGCTGAATCGTCCCTCTGCTCTCGTTGTGACCATCGTGTACACAGACTGAAGGGGTTCTGACAATGTGGCGTACCCCGGTGACAACACAAAGATGACCTTCACTACATTCTGAGTGGAAGCGTCGTTGTACTGATGATTCTACATCAGCCATGGCTGAGAGCAATGTCATCATCGCCTCTCCTATGACCTCATTGCTCGGGATCGACCCATCCGTCAGACGGGACAACAACCCTTTGATCTGTAGGTTATCATTCGAGCCTGCATCTACTATCACCTGCGGCTACACGCTGACTGCCCTTCGCACACTTATCATCATGCCTACTGGCTGTCCCCAGTTCAACTTAGGCGCCGTCAAGAAAATCACGTCGGTCCAAAAGAGAGAACGGGGTGTGTAGAGGTAATCCGAACTGGCCACTATGAGGTATTTGGCAGCCTTCATATCCAACTGGTGCCTTCAGTCCCGCATATCTCTTGTCGTCTCCTTCCACCGAGGTCGCTCGGGGATAGTCTCTCGAAGCCAGGTGGTTTAGCGAACTGCCTGTACATCTTGTGATGCCTGTTGTTAGGCTTATTCTCTGCCAGAAACTTGCCCTTTCGAGCAGATGGTGTCAGTTCTCTGGCTCTCCGACGGACGTCCGTATGAGATCGGGTATTCAAGTGTCCAAAGGTATTTCCTGAGGCAATCCATTAAGGTTCACGTACCTGAGCGTAGTCACGGAGCTAAACTGTTCCTGTTCTGCAACGTGACCCGGTGGAACGAGATGACTCGCGGCCTGGTAAGGAGCAACCCCCAGCGAGCTGCGACTCATGGATCTTGAAAACATGCTGCGCATGGTCGATCACCTCGCACTCACCAGGGATGGCATACACTTCATCACCCAGCAAGGGAGGCACTTGATAAACGATGTGTTCCAGACGCAGTTGAGGGAAATGGAGCAAGAATTGAGGACAACCAGCTCACTGGCTCGGACCAGATCGACTGGAGGAGATAGAGTGAGGGTAACCTGCCAGAATCACTCGCTAATCGCCTCGGGCCCCTGGCAATGGAAACGGGTGCAGCTGCTCCACTCGCTCCAAGCTCAGATGTGAGAGAGATGTTGGGGACTGCTCCTCCTCCCAGAACACAACCGTAGGAGAGCCGACTTAGGAGATCGGTTGATCAAAACCGGACTACCTCCCAGACCGTGTCTAGGAGGAATGACCCGCCCGCTACCGCAAACCCTGCTTCGACAACAGGACAAGTGACGAGCGCCGTGCCGGCGGAGGGAGTTGAACCAGGCAGCGTGCTGCTTTGGAACCGTCCAGATCCCAGTGGTTGGGGACAATATAAGACGGACATGTCAGCGAGATTGAACATGAACACATTGGCGTGTCGGGAGGATGCAAGGAAGATGATCGGCATAGAGGGTCCCACAGTGTCGCGATTATATGCCGAAGAGGACTGGGACTGCCCAGAACAAACTGAAATTGACAAAGAAATACAACCTGACTTTCCTCTCACCATGAAGGCACACCAGAGCAAGAAAGGAAGGAGCAAGAAGAAGTACAACCCGTATGGCGAGGATTTCGTCATAGACATGATAGTTTTAAGTGATTTGAAGGACTCGCTGGTAAGACTGGATGAAATAACAGTGCCAAGAGAGATTGGTAAATGACATGGATCAGGATTTGATCGACGATCGCTCCGAAACAGAAGTAGAGTTCGAACCAGAGGTGGAGCAGACTCAAGAGCAAGAATTTACGAACTTGCGAGTGCTCGAATGGCTCCACGATCTGCCGGCAGATCCTAAAGAGACAATCTTGACGATTCAGGATGTCGATAAAGACGGCATCAAAAAAGTCAGCCATGACAATACCGAGTCCAACTGGGTCGCCCTAGATGGCCCTCTACGCGTTCCACAATCCAACCTCGATCTGCTTGACTTTGGGCGATCGATGGGGACGTCGATAGATATTTTTGTCCGGTAGTCGGGGTAGGACTCACCCACACCGAAAACCTGATCATTAAAAAATTGAAATCGGCATGGGAAACCGGGGAACTGGAAACGGAAGGCGAGAACGCTAAAAAACCACCTTTTGAACGAGTTTTTGAATCTTATTTTGACCTACCGAACCATTATTCAAACAATATCATCATAACGGACAGCGATTTTATACTCACGGAACGTACATGCGCTATAGCGATAACCGCAGATGTAAGCTTCAAAGAGCACTAGCGGCTGACTTTAAAAGAGAGTACAAGAATATCGAGTTTTTTTGGAAACAGATGCCTGGTGTGGGAGGGATGATAGCGCTGCCCCCTGTTGCATCACAGACACCAGGGAAATATTTGTGTTTCCTGGTTACTAAGGCCACTGATAGGCAACACGTAAATCCAGAGAGCTTGGTATTGGCCTTGACTGGACTTAGAGATTTTCTGGTTGAGAGAGGAGTGACCTCTCTCTCGTTACCAGTCTATGATCCCAATAGGGGAAATCTGCATCCAGGAGAGTTGTACGCCCTTGTACACGTGATATTTTCAGAAACTGACATAGAGGTTTACTTACATAAAAAGTACTATCTGAGCATATGCGAGGAGTTGCATTCGGCGATCAGTGGTTTTTATTAAGTTCACTTTATAGGAATTAGGATTAAGTTAGGTTAGCTACTAGGGACTATGTTTTTATGTAATAATGTAGATACATGTGCTTATGTCTAATGTTATTGTTAGGGTATGTTTAATGTGAAGTTTGTGCCCTGAAAGACCTGGAACACTCCAGGTAGTGAAGGTGACAGCGCTCATTTGTGTCACCTCGATAAGGTTGAAGGTGGACAATCCACCTTGGTGTTAAGTTTTAAATTAGCAACGAAGAAAAATTTCAATGGATCGTTTTAAAGAAAAAAGATGTGAAAGATGTTTTATCCTGAAAATGGGACGGCATGAAATGATGATTTTAGGTCGTTACTTGCTTTTTAGATCTTGATTGATCAAATCTTGTTTATTGAACCCAACAAACCAGAAGGAACTTGACAAAGAAAAACAACACGATAGAAATGGATGACACGAATGAATTAATGGAATTCCTCTCAGCGAGTCTAGGAGCGACTCTAGACGAGATCTATCAGCGGCTGATTGATTGTGACTTTACACGAGAAGACCCGGAACTGCGATGTTTGTGGTCGCACTCGGAAGTGGTGTTGATGCTGACCTTCGGTGAGTCCGGGACCGCCGAGAGAGGTCGAAGTCGATTGATGAGATGGCGCCGAGGAGAAATGTCCGGAAACGACTTGGCTCGTGAGCCGGGACTAGGCGAGCAGAGGGATCACCGACTAGGTGAGATGCCCCTACCAGTTCAGCCTGCACAGTCGCTCATCGGAGCAAAAAATACTACGTGATGTGCCGGGCCCGTCACACTCAGTAGACTCTCCAACAGCTGCTCCTCCTCTGAAGAGAGTGAAGGTGAGCGAGATAGATATACAGAACTCGGAGATGATCGAGACCTTGGAGAAGAAGGAAAGAAATCAGAACGAGCTGTGTGCCAAGCTGCAGGAGTACAGGGCAATATCTCGAGAAAGGGACGAATGGAAGAAGAAGTTTGAAGACCTGCAAATAGCTTACAAGGAAGAGGAGATAAAACATCTGAAGGAACTATATATGGCGAGGGTGAGCCGAGTGTCACCGGAGGTTCTGGCAACGATGAACTCCTCGGAGGCATCCAGGGACACACGTCCCAGGACGAGGGCACAGGAGCTGTTTGCACCGAGAGAGCCCGAGGCTCCTCAGCAGACATCACAGTCTGCTTCCAACCCGAGAAATAAGATACCGGACCCCTCAGACACCTATCTCGCTCCTCAGTTCCAGGGGTTGTTCAATCAAGTAGCCAGAGCAGCTATGAACGAGATCAATAGGACCACTAGCCGGACGCTTGGTAGGGTCGTCCCTTCCCAACGCTTTGATCGTTCTTCCAGCAGCTAGGAGAGAACACCCCGAACTGTAGTACCAACAGGGACCGCGCATGGCGGGACGATTCAGAGATCTCGCGTGGTTAATATTAGAAAGAATCTAACGGTGCGCAACCAGTTCGTGCAAGTGGCCGCGGATCATCCTCGTGCTTGCTTGATTGGCATGGGCTGGAAACCCGCCTTAAGCAACCAGGCAATTTCCTCAGGGAGCCGTCATTTTGTTATGGGGGACAGTTTAGTGAGGGATCTAAACGAGATCTTTGTCAACGGGCAGACTACTGTCCTATCTTTTGGAGGTGCTTCCGTGGCTCAACTCATCAAAATGATGAAGTTCCAGGGAGAGGATCACCTAGACACACTGGTGATAATTCTCGGGACCAGTGACGTTTCGAGGGCCCCTGTAACCCCAGAGGGGAAGTGGGAACCCCTAATGCTCTGCCTTCTGAATGAGCTGAAGGAGAAGTACAGACCCAGACTCGTGGTTCCATGCACAATAACACAGAACCCGGAGGTGGGCACGCCGGTTGCGGATTTTATGAATGGTAACGTAGAGTTTCGTCGTCCACCTCTACTCGCTCAGTCAACTCCAGGTCCAGTGGTAGATCGCAATCATCCACCACCTCATTTCCGTCGTTTTTGTCTCGAGTACCTCTTTCATTCACCTCACAAGCAGGATCCATTATCAAATAGTCTCCCTCTTGCATGTCCGCTGGGTTGCACCAGTCCTCTGATGAGGCATTGCGCGGTTTGATGTTTTCGTAATGAGCTGATCTTCCTGTGCTCAGTCGATAAAACCGACCTCCTTGGTGCACTTCTGTTATTTGAAATGGGCCACGCCATTTTTTAAATAATTTTTGGTTCCTTTTGGTGGAACTACTTCCTGAAATACCCAGACGTAACCGCCAACTGAGTAGGCTTTTGCATCGGCAGTCCTTTTATCAAACCTCCTTTTTTTAAACTAATTTGCGCCTGTTGCGTGTTCCTCCTGCATAAGTCATTGAGGTCCTGCTGTCTTCGAATGACATCACGCACGTACATTTGTGGTGCTGTTCTCTTCCCTTCATATTCAGGGTAGAAAACGTCAACGGAAGCGCTTTTTTTGTGACCCGTTAGCATCATATGCGGACTTATTCCCGTGGTGGAATGCTCTGTGCTGTTGTAAGCACCCATCACTTGCGGCAAGTGTCTATCCCAGTCATCCATGTAGCGTGAGCAATAGACTCTCAACATGGATACCAGCGTGCAATTTTGCCTCTCGACTAGGCCATTCGTTTGCGGGTGATAAGTGGCCGAGTGGGCCTGTGCTACCTGCGACCTTTTCATTAACTCCTTCTTGAGATCACCCACGAATGCTTTGCCATTGTCCGATTGGAATGTGATGGGGCAGACGTGCCTCGCTATCCACCCATTTATCAAGTGATCGCATGTTTCTTCCGCTGATGCTGTCATGCAGGGTGCTGCCTCTGCATATTTCGTAAAAAGATCAATCATTACTAGCCTCTAATTTTAGCCCGTGGCTGTCATACACATCTTCTGGTGATCAATCTGCACTACTTCATTGAATCCCGATGACTCAATTGACTGCAGAGGGAATCTTAGTTTCCTGGGGTCTTTTGCTTGGTGACACGACAAGCATGCAGAGATCCAATTTTCACAAACCTTCTTCAAACCAGGCCATTCGAATTGTTTCTGTATCCTGTTGTACACTTTGTCCAAACCTTGATGGCCCATCTGGTCATGTGAACGAAAGAGCAATTCGGTCTGGTACAACTGTGATAACACTATCGAATTGTACTTGTAAAGGACCTTGTCCTCCTCTTTACGTTTACAGGCTACGATTTCGTCTTTGTTCAGGTACAACAAATCTTTTCTTTTCAGGTAGAACTGCTTCAAGATCTTATAGCTGTCTTCTTCCAAATTTCCTTTGTCAGGTACTCCATTCTCGATCCATCTTTTCAGATTGCTCGTCATTCTGTCATTTCGTTGAGCCCTTACCGACAGCCGGTATCTGGCTTTCAGATACGTCTTTATCACGTTTAATTGTCCGCTCATTATCTCCGGAGCATGAGCATCGTCCATCAGCTTGACGCACCATATCTTCTTCAAAGGCGTTGCTTCCTGCACAGATGGCTCCAGATTGGTACGGACGACCGTACCATGTGGCAGTAATCTGGTTGGGCGTTTCGAAACTGCTATCAGCTCGAGCTCATCGGCGGCATTATCCATTACAGTGCCCTCCTCATCGGAGGTGTACCTGTCTCTGTCCGGATCCTGATGCATTTCTCTGTCCAGCCCGCGCTTCCAGTCCACCAACAAGGAATGAGTCGCAATCTCCGATACATCAGAATTGGAAGTGGTCTCAGATGTGTTGTCCCAGGACTAAGGCCTCGAGTCATCACTTGAGCCGAATGATTCCACACCATCATGTTCCAATCTGTCTGTGATGTTTCTCGACTCCCCGGACAAAACTCTGTCCCTTGATCGCTTTGAATCCGACTCCCCGGACAACATTCTATCCCTTGGTTGTCTCATCAACCTCTCCCCGGACAAAACGTCCTGCACGGCCCGAAGGTGCCTGACTCCCTTGACATTGTCTCGTCCCCGGAAGAACAATCTGAGCTCGGCTCGTACTCTTCTTTTGCATCCGTGAAATGTACTTTTCTCGTGAAGCTGGATTTCGATTTGACCCCGACTTCTTCAGTGACTTGGACCGGGGTATATTTCCCACGTTCTGCGAACGAAGTCCTCAACAAGACATCCTTCGGCGTTGAGGTCACCAGCTGGTTCACTATAGACCGGCAATCCCGTTCCACATCGCGACCGCGAATGATCACTGGCCTCTTCTCCGTTTTCTCAGTGACGGTCAATCGCTGCATGGTTTCCATCCATTCACAATCATGCCTATCGGCCTCCCTATCCAGCAAATCACGGAGCTTCCCCATGACGACCGGTGCCACGTTCACCGTCCTTTTTAACAGAGCTATGCTATTTATACCCAGCCTGGTAAGCTCCTGCTGTACCAGATTGGATCGGACTAGCAGATCCAGCGGAACGGGTTCACCCCTGGCTAAAACCTTTATCTCAGCGGCCGTTTCCACTGGAATTTCAGGGTGTCCTGGTAAAGGTTGCCCTGACTTATCCAGCCACCTAGTGAGCGGTAGTTTGTCATAGGTCTCCTTGTCTACGAATGAAAACCCGTCTTTGATCTCCGCTTGGTTAGCCTGCTTCTCATCGAGGCGCTCATAGAATTCTGTCTTTTTACTGAGGCTATCAGCATTCTGATGCTTGTCACGGGTATGGTGCTCTATGATCATGTGGTATCCATCCAGGCGCACGATCCAACGACCAATATAACTTTGGTCCATAAAATAGGTTTTCAGCCAGGCAAGGGCACGATTATCCAAACGCAACTTGAAAGGAGCACTCCCCAAGTAGGCCCTGTTTTTTTCCACGAAAGTGATCACCGCGAGGAATTCCGCTTTTGGTGCGCCATACTTCATCTCGGTATCGCTCAAAACCTTACTTCCGTAGGCCATTGGACGGAGAACCGTTCTCCCGTTCCACTCTTGCTCCTGGTGAAGTATGCCTGATATCGCAACTACTGATGCATCCGTGTCTAACACGAACATCCCCTTCTCTGTTGGCATGCCGAGGACTGGTGCCTCGCAAAGTTCACGTTTAATGTTTTCAAATGAAACTTGTGCCTCATCAGTCCAAGTGAACTTTTTGCCTTTATTTCTCATCAACTGTTGCATGGGGTATATCTTGTCGGCGTATACCTTGACGAACTCCCGATAATAGTTAGCAAACCCCAAAAAGCTCATCAGTTGAGTATCTGTCTCGGGTGCCTTCCAGGTCAAAACCGCTTCGACCGCGTCTGCTTATCCACCAGGCGGCCTAGATAATTTATGGAGTCTTTGAGGATCTCACACTTTGAGGGTTTACATTTCAGACCCGCCTGCTTCATGCAAGTAAACACCTCACCCAACCTCTCTATGTGATCCTCTAGGGTTGGCGTTGCGATCACGACATCATCGACGTAACACATGATGAGATTCCCGTATTTCTTTGTCACACTCGTGAGTGCCTGGGCCATCAGTCGCTGGAATGTGGCCGTCGCGTTGCACAATCCGAGCGGCATCCTCTTCCACTGGAACAATCCCAGCTAGCACGCGAAGCCCGTTTTCTCACAATCTTGCTTTCGGAGTGGCACTTGCCAGAACGCCGAGCCCAAATCTAATGTCGTGAAGAACTTCGCGTCCCCCAGCTAGGATAGGCTCCCATCGATGCGGGGAATCGGGTATGCGTCCTTTATAGTCACTGCGTTCAGATAACGAAAACCACAACAAAACCTGAGTTGTCCCCCTTTCTTTTTAGCCATGACCACGCCACAAGCCCACGGGGACTTCGACGGCTCCATCATGTCGTACTCCACTAACATCTCGATTTGCTTCCTGCACGCTTCCAACTTATGAGGGGTCATTCTCCTCGCCCCTTCCCTATGAGGTGCCGAGCCCTCTTCTATCTCAATTTCGTGTTCTACAAAATTACAGCAACCTATGTCGGCCTTACGTTCCGACTTGGCACCGCCCTGAGCGAATCTAGTTCCTTGTCTGATATTTTCCCTTCAAAAATTCTATCTCAGTTAGGACTGGTTTATTCGCTGCTAATTCTGTTTCTGTCGGTCTCTCGGGAAAATTCGAACAACTAGACAATCCATCATCTGTTTCCGACTTCGTTGAAAACTATTTCCTAGAAGATTTCAATTCAATTACTCTCTTCAGTATACATTCTTGGTTCGCATGCAAGGGACATTTAGTTACATCAAACTTCTTCAAGTTCTCCACACTCTGAAAGTCTGAGTTCAGGGGCAATGCGTAGCCAAGTTTCTTTCCCCTCTGTATTGTCACTGTTGTTGCTTCAGTGTTCAACAACACACTCACACACAGTCCGCTCTGAGTGAGTGAGAAACTTCTTCCTAAAATAGCCGAGCTCTTACTGTTTGGATTTGGTACCATACACACCTGTCTGTCATTACTGAGTTCATTTAGATTCCTCATCCTAAACGTCGCTACCACGACTTGGTTTGGTTTCAATCTCACTTTTAGATCCAGAAAAATCGGCACCTTAGCCTGGTTAATTAGGATCTTATTATGAGGTTTCTTTTCATACTTCCTCTCCGGATCTTTGATCATGATCAACCTGTCATTGAGGTCGATCGTGACATCAAAGTTGCGTACGAAGTCCCTTCCCAGGATGAATTGATCGGATTCGTCCAAATTTTCCACCACCAGGAAGCTCATCCAAAGATGTCTTCCTCCAAGCTGCAGTGATATGATCGCGGTCCGTCCTGTCAAAGCCATGTCCTGTCAAAGCCATTCGGTATCAGATTCGACCTGTCAAAACCCATGTCAGTCCAGGTTTCGACGATTTTTGCCATGGCCACGTCACAAGCCCACGGGGACTTTGACGGCTCGATCATGTCGTACTCCACTAACATCTCGATTTCCTTCCTGCACGCTTCCGACTATTGAGGGGTCATTCTCCTCGCCCCTTCCCTATGAGGTACCGATCCCTCTTCTATCTCAATTTCGTGTTCTACAAAATTACAGCAACCTATGTCGGCCTTATGTTTCGAAAAAAAGTCTGCGTTCCGAATTAGCACCGCCCTGAGCGAATCTAGCTCCTTGTCTGATATTTTCCCTTCAAATGTTCTATCTCAGGTAGGACCGGTTTATTCGCTGCTAACTCTGTTTCTGTCGGTCTCTCGGGAAAATTCGAACAACTAGACCGCTGACACTGACCACTGCACCCGTGTCCTTTCACTGAAAGTTGTCTGCCCTGCACATCTAGCACATGGGCTGCCAGATCGGCTTCGCAACCTATGTGAACCGCATCCTGTTCAAGCATGGCATTGTGTCCAATTCGTCGCACCTTCAGCTCTTCTTGGCCAATGTACATCCGGCCTACTTGATCACTCGCATCAGTTACGTGAGCTTTTGTGTAGATATTGATGCCATCCACATTCATCAGAATCGGATATGGGCCATGGACCTCGATGTAATGTCCATCCACTCTCATCAGCCTCGGACTTCCTGTCGTGAGCAGCGCTCGCACTGCCCTGGAGTCCAGCTTGGGATCCTTCTCCCTCAGGTAGTCTGCATAAATGTCCAGCTGGACCAGCGTATTCTTGGACGGTTCACTCAAGTTCTTGACCACCTGGTGTCCTGCGACTGAGATAATGGACATTATCTTCGTCCCTTCTTTCGTCATGCCGAAAGTTCTTTCCGATATGACGTTTAGCTTTAGTCCCTGCTTTCTGGGTTCCTGTGTGTCCTCTTTTGTTGATTTTCTCAAAATGTCATATTTTTTCCCAAAGATCTGTGCTTTCCAGTTCTGACCTTACCCATTGCTCAACTTCCTTCGTGGCTAGCTCCTGTTAGACATTCTGCAACGCTGTCCTTGCAGCCAAACCATAATCCACCTTGAGCGGACCGGCCGACTCTGCCTCCAAGCTCGAGGCTACCACCTCGTCAGCCATGGTCTTCACCTTCTTAGCCGTAAAAGTGCTCGGTGTTGTCTCTATTCTTCGAGACTCAGCCTCGTTCATCAGACGTGCTCGACTGGCTTTGATGCCCGAAAGCGCATCTTCATGGCGGGGATGTTTCGCGTCCGCCACTGCATCCCAAAATTGAGTGCAGTCCGACTTGAAGTGTCCCTCCAAATTACAGAAGAAGCACCTCGGTCCATGCTTCATAATGAGCCCTCTAACGTACTCTTCGTGGTCCTCATCGGTCGCATCAACGTCATCGAGAAAGTGGCCTATTGCCTTCATGTTCTGTTTGTAAGCAGAACATGCGGAAATATGGTGGTCCATCGAGCCACAATTCGCACAGGACCTCCTGTTATCCATGTTTGTTCCGCTGTAGTTGCCATAATTGCTGTAACGGTTTTGCGCCCTCGGTTTTATGAGCAAGTACTCACGCGACTTCATATGCAAATCATCGGGCGTGGGTAACTCGTCAAGCGACAGTGTGAAATGTGTGGCTAGCATTGTTTTCAGCTCTTCACTCTTCACTCCATCCATGAACTTTGAGGCAATCGCTAAGTTCCACTCGGATATTCTCTCATCGGGGTTGCTTCTCCTCCTAAGTAATTCAAGGTCGTCCAAAAATTTGTCTATGGATTCGTCATCTCTTTGACGCCTCTTCTCGAACTGCACCATAGCCTGATGCCCTTGTACTCCAGAGCCGAAACGATTCAGCAGGATGTCAAATATCTTGGGAGCACTGTCTCGTTCATTGGCCCATTTCGCCATTACACAATTCAAGGCAGTACCCTCCAGGTTGCTTGTCAGTGCGCTGCATTCCTGTTTCTTTGAGAGATTCTCTTCTTCAAAGTGCAACTTCATCACCTCCATCCAAGTATCAATGCAGCCGTCTGAATCGTCTTTGTATGATTTCGGCTTTTCCAGTGTCCTTCTTGACCTCTCTCCTCTCTCGGTTGACTTCGGAGCTTGGTGATGAATATCTCGAGGGATCTATTCAGAGGCTGAAACATCGAAGTATACAACGTCATGTCCTGTGAGACCGTAGTTAGATCTGGGACCAATCTGACTTGTGGCACAGTGGGCAATCTTGTCTCCGGGGTGGTATCCATCTCCGGCGGGACCGGGTTCGTCCAACCTGGCCTCGATGGGGCTGCCCTGGGCCGCTCCCTATTCCTAGATTCGTAATTCACTCTCGAATTTTGCTGGGCCCCGGCCTAGTTGCCTGCTCCATCTCCATCATTCGCCTGGCGTGAGCGCCTTCTTGGGTTGGAACGCTCCTCCCGATTACTTCCGTTTAAGATCTCGTCAAGCTTCCGCATCATCAGGTCAGATTTGGCATTTCACCTTTTTTCCAGGCTAGTCATCGTATGGGCATAGGTATTGTCATGATCGTTCAACAATCGCTCGATCTCTCTTGTCATCCTAGCCTCTCCTTCCTCTGACTCCTTGTTTGCCTGTGCCAAGCTCTCTTCCAGGCATTGATCGGTGTTGCGAATCAATTGATCCTGATCGACTCTCGCCTGCGACTTCACGTGTGTCAGTTAATCTCGCAAATTCTCTCGACCCTGGTGAGCTCTCTCGTCGACTTGATCTATTCTTTTAGTCATGTCCCGTCGCAGTTCTTCTTGGCCTGTCATTACGCCAGAAAACATGTCACTTATATCACCAGCCGCCCCCAATGTCGGGGATAGCCCAGAGAAGATGAGGTCAACTGCGGTTGCAGCCTGGTACTTGATGACGCGCCGCCCTTTTGGTTGCCCATCGACATCATCAACCTGTCAAACGTTGAGGACGCTCCCATCGTTATCCCATCAGACATGGGCCTGGTCGGCGAGGCGGACAACGCCTTCCTGCTCATGTCCTTCCTTGGGCACGGCGTGAAGTTCCCATCCGGGTGGGTTATCTCCGGATGGTCATAACTGGAAGATAGACCTTCAGTTTGTAGTGATGCCATGCGCTCATCGTACAAAGACTTCCAGCTTTTCTTGGCCTTCGAACCCGTTTGTTCTTCACTCGGGCGTATACTCGACATGGTATGGCCAGTCTTATCAAATCACTGCTTTGTTAAAATCAAACAATCTTTTGTAAAAAAAAAGAAGGCAGTGATGATTCGGAAATAGATCAATAAAACTTAGTCTTAGAGAAAAAGACTTCCCTCAATCGGAACACTCCAAAAGAACAAAGCCCAGGACACTGTCTTCTCAAGTGAGTGTGTATTTGCCTAATACACTCACCGAGGTCTTCTTTAAGGTGTCCTGCGATTGCCCGAGTTGTCCTACTAAGTAGCTCAAGGCAACCACTGATCGAAAAATTTCTAAAGTCTATGAAAAAGCTCCCCCACATTCGGGACGCCCCAAGTGCACGAGAACAGGGAACAAATTTTCTTCTCAAGTGAGTGTGTATCTGCCTAAAAAACTCACCGAGGCCTTCTTTTATGTGTTCCCGGATTGCCCGAGCTTTCTTATTAAGTAGCTCAAGGCAACCAGACAACCAAAATCACAATCAAAAAAAATTTGGTTCGGGTACTTCTAACAGACCCGATCTAGAATCGATAGTTGATCACAAATCGCCGAGTCAAATGGGCTCCCGTGATCCTAATATGCACGCCCCTTGGTAATTGACCTTTTTTCCGATTCTAAATGGATATTCTAGTTGCTCAACTTGCCCCAGAAGGTACCCCTAAATTCCCACTAAGGAGGGTTGCTAAGGAGCTTAGCTGACTCCGGAGGGTTACTTCGGAGGGTCTTTAAGACACTTAGCTTAACTCGGAGGGTTACTTCGGAGGGTACCTTAATCACCCAAGTTACTTCGGAGGGTCCCCTTAAACTCACTAAGGAGGGTCAAAAAGAGGCTTAATATGCTCCGGAGGGTTACTTCGGAATGTTCCTCCAAAACTTCAAATTTTTCGAATATCACTTGGAAGGGTCTCCAAGTAGTCTGAGAGGGTGTCAAAACAAGCTAAATTCTCTGTGGGGGTTGTTTTAACTTCTTCAGAGGGTCTCGTGGAAAATTTCCACTAAGGAGGGTTGCTAAGGAGCTTAGCTGACTCCGGAGGGTTACTTCGGAGGGTTCCCCAAAAATCAAGAAAAAGGGTTTATTCTGCCGCGGTATAGCCTCCGAATGCGGTGAAACTGACTTAAAACCAGGTTGGTTGACACGGTCAACCTTCCCAGTAGGATAAAAAGGTGATCTTATAAAATTTTCTGCCGCTCGGAGGGTTCCCTAAAATTTGGGACCCTCCGAACTAACAAATTTTAAAAAAACTTTCTTTTCCGAGATTATCAACCCTGATAGGGAGAGGGTACTGCTCTCCACTACTTCCCAACTTAAGCCTCCCTTCCCACTATCTTCTTCTGCTGAGGGTCTTATCGTGCGTGATAGTCACGATAAGAGGCTTCGTTTTTCTGTGTTAACGTGCGACTGTTTTCCAGTATATTTGCTGTTGTTCTGACTTTTCCACCTTTTTCAGTAAAAATGGCCGTTTTTTGTATTCCTGAGAAATATCCGTTCGACAATCGAAATTTTGAAACTTGAAATTTCTAGAACATTTCTATCCTCCTTCGCAGCACTTTTTTGTCGTTAAGGCCTTTAATCGTTTTTTCATGTTTCGCCGGAAGGTTGCGTTGTGCCAGTCTGGCAGAATGGCACAACCACAGGACTCAATGAGGACATTGATCCGGCTGTCGAGGGAGTATGTGACATTCGTGTGACATTCAACCAGAATGGACAAAAATGCAGATTCGGCGATTTCGAATAGTTAGCAGCTAACCTTCCGAAATGATAGTATTGAGAAGTTAGTGATGTTATTGGGACGATTAGTCAAACGGTGAAGGTCAAGATTTTCTGGTATTTTGAAATTTTAAAAATTCGAACTGAGAAGTCGCACTTCCGAGAAACGGCAAAAACCGCCATTTTGGAAG